>NW_015176468.1:832801-841032 GCF_001447785.1 Gekko japonicus | reverse complement strand
TTTAAAAAGGGAACAATTCCCCCCCCCCCCCCCAGTCTCCTCTTCTCCAAACTAAACATTCCCAGGGCCCTCAGCCTTTCCTCGTAGGGCTCAGTCTCCAGACCCCTGATCATCCTCGTCGCTCTCTTCTGCACCCTCTCGATTTCGTCCACATCCCTTTTTGAAGTGAGGCCTCCAGAACTGCACATGATACTCCAGGTGCGGCCTGACCAAGGCAGTACACAGAGGGGCAATGACCTCCTGCGATTTCGATGCTGTGGCCCTTTTAATACAACGCAAGACTGAATCTGCCTTCTCTGCCACCGCATCACACTGACTGCTCATATTCAGTTTACAGTCCACTCTTACCCCAAGATCTCTTTCGCATACACTACTCCCCAGAAACAGATCCCCCATCCGGTATTGGTGCGTGACATTTTTGTGGCCCAGATGTCATACTGTGCATTTATGTTTGTATTACTTACCATATAATGACTTACCTTCTAATGAAAGCTGGGAAACAGAACGTTGATGCACTGGACTGTTGTAATGCCGTAGCTAGCGATCTAGCTATGAACCAGTTTTTTCCCCCCAAGAGCCTCAAAAGGCCTGCTGTAGGAATAGGGGAATGATGGCCGTGGGACTGAGGTTAGGAAAATAGCACCAGCGGGGGCAGGAGCTGCAAAGGACTCTGCACCTTCCCATCCACACATCTTCTAAAGGCACTTCAACCACTGTTGTTTCAAAAAGGCTGTGTCGAACCCAGTTTGGAAAAGTTTGCAGAAGCTGGACGAATAGAGGACGATATTTCCTGTGTTCTTTTAAATTGTGCATTTTATACTAAGATTTGAGGAAAATTTCTGGACACCCTTCTTTTTACATGGCATGGTCTTCCTGAGAGTATCAGGGTCCAGTTGCTAGTCTCTGGGCAAAACGCTTCTATAACTTTTAATGTTGCTTGTTTTCTTCAATCTGTAATTCGAACCAGGGAAACTATTCATTGATCAGTTCTTTTTTGTTAGCTGTTCGACAGCCATACCTTTATTTTATTTTATTATATTTATACCCCGCCCTCCCCGCGAACGTATTCCTAAATTTTAATGTTATCTTATCTTATACATGCCAATAAAGGTTGTCTGTCTGTCTAGAGGACGATGTCATGTGGAGCCTCTTGAAACCAGGGCTGCAGTACGGAGGCCACGGGGGGACAAAATAAGTGGGAAAAGCTTAGGTAAAAGGTAAAGGTTCCCTTGCTTGAAAGCCAGTCGAGTCTGACTCTAGGGTTGTGGTGCTCATCTCCGGTTCCAAGCCGAAGAGCCAGTGCTGTCAGACGACGTTTCCGTGGTCATGTGGCCGGCATGACTAAACTCCAAGGCGCACGGAACGCTGTTACCTTCCCACTGAAGTGGTTACCTCTTTATCTACTTGCAATTTCTTGCTTTCAAACTGCTAGTTTGGCAGGAGCTGGAACGAGAGACGGGAGCTCACTCCGTCATGCGGCACACTCGGGTCTCGAACTGCTGAACTCCCGACCTTCCACAGCCTGCAGTTCAGCGTCTTTACCACTTGAGCCACCGCAGCTCCTGGGAAAAGCTTAGCTTGCCTTTTAATGGGCGCCAGTTCTATGTTTAAAACAATTCTGCCCTGTGGTACCCTTATGCTCTGGCCTTCTGCACGTCTCTTGAGCAACGGAACGGCAACTCTTGTTTCTTTCCACACACAGGGAACCTTTACTGTTGCGTACTGCAGACCTTGAGGATCCGGATGTGACGCTCACTTTCCCATCCAGCGGTGAGTTTTGCAGTGGTTGCACGAGAGAAGGAATATTTTTTTGGCACGGTGTCAGGACGGCTATATTGTGAAAGCAAAGGAAATTAACTCTGGCCTTTGAAATCACCGTTTGCACAATGCCCAAAGTATTTGGCAACTTGCGTTCCTCACTCCCACCCCACCCTGCTCACCACCTGTTCTGGAGGCCCTGAGAACGAGATCTTCCAGTGGGATTTCCCACCGGGCTAGCCAGACCTTGTCAGATCTCGGAAGCTAAGCAGGGTCGGCCTTGGTTAATACTTGGATGGGAGACCGTCAAGGAAGTCCAGGGTTGCTATGCGGAGGCAGGCCAGGGCAGAACCACCTCTGTGTGTCTCTTGGCCTTGAAAAACCTATGATGAGTCACCATAAATCAGCTCTGACTTCACTGCGTTTTCTACCACAGTTTGGTATAGTGGTTAGGAGTGTGGACTGTAATCTGGGAGAACCGGGTTTGATTCCCCACTCCTCCACATGCAGCTGCTGGTGTGACCTTGGGCCAGTCCTAAGCTCTTTCAGAGCTGTTCTCTCAAGGGCAGTTATGGAAAGAGCTCTCTCAGCCCCACCTACCTCACAGGGTGTCTGTTGTGGGGAGGGGGAAGGGAAAGGGGATTGTAAGCCACTCTGGGACTCTTTTGGGTAGTGAATGGCGGGGTATAAATCCAATCTCCTCCTCCTCCCTTCCTTCTTCGTTCTTCTCTAACCTGGGTGCCCCAGGCTAGCCCGATCTCATCCGATCTCAGAAGCTATGCAGCCCTGGTTAGTATTTGGATGAGAGACCACCAAGGAAGCCCCCGGTTGCTACCCAGAGGCAAGCGAAGGCAAACCACTTCTGTTTGAAATTGCTGAGCGGTCGGGTTAGAACGGATAAGAGGCAGTACTTCTTCACCCAAAGAGTGATTAACACATGGAATTCACTGCCACAGGAAGTGGTGGCGGCTACAAGCATGGACGGCTTCAAAAGGGAATTAGATAAGCATATGGAGCAGAGGTCCATCAGTGGCTATTAGCCACAAGGCATAGATAGGGGCTCTGGGGCAAGTGATGCTCTGTCTTCTTGGTGCTTGGGGGGGGGTCACCAGTGGGAGGGCTTCTAATGTCTTGGCCCCACTGCTGGACCTCCTGATGGCACCTGGTATTTCTGGCCACTGTGTGACACAGAGTGTTGGACTGGATGGGCCTTTGGCCTGATCCAACATTGGTGTCTCTTATGTTCTTATGTTTGTCCCTTGCCTTCAAACCCCCATGAGGGGGCACCGACAGTCACCTGTGACTTGACAGTGCTTTCCCTTGACGCTCCTCAGAGATTCATGGGAATTCCTGGTCAAGGGGAACAAGTGCAAAACTCTTTGAAAACTTTGTTAAACGTTCTCGTTCAATGAAGGCTTGAGTTCAGTTTTTAAGTTGTCCTTTTCTTATCAAATGTATCTAGCGACTCATACGATCTTCACTTCCACTCCTCGGTACACCACTTCGAAGAGACGATCTCCAGAGAGGTTCAAAGAGAGGTCTCCTGTACATACATTGTTAACAGCTCCGCTGGATGACCTGAAGGCAGTTTCTGGGCCCTCTTTGGAACGTCGTTCCTCTCCGAAGAAGAGCAGCTCCCCGGAAGCCTCAACCACCTGTAGAGGTAGGCGGCTTTTCCTAGACAGGCCATGATTAGAGCACCATCCAGGGGTCATTTCGTAGAAAAAGAGGTGCAGGAGCTCATTCGCACAACTCATTAGCATAACTCATTTGCATATGCCACACCCCCTGGCATCACCGGAAGTGTGTCAGAAGGCAACACCCACCGCTCAGGCTCCACTGGACTCTTTTGGATTGCTAGCTATTGGGGGGGGGGGGGAGAACGTGCAGATCTGTCCTCCCAGAGGAGGGAGAGCTTGTACCTGAATAAAACCTGGTCTTAAAGGTGCCACTGGACTGTTTTGGACTGGGGGGCCGGGGGGGGGGGCTCTGCAGCTTAGCTGGCTGCTTCTTGCTCTGACTGAGGGCTGCTGGGAGCAGGGGGTGGGGCTTGTTGCATGTGCCCGCCCCCTGGGCTCTTTACTGCCGGAGCTCCGCTCCTGTGCACTCCTGCAGGAAATGACCCTTGAGAGCACCCATACGCCTCTGGGACAATGGCAGGTCTAGGCCTCTCCATATGACCTTCCCAGGCCACTGCGGCTGCAAGGAAGAGAGAAGCCATGCCAATTTCCAACTGGGCCAGCCCTTGGTTGGATTATAAAGAGAAAGTAACAACTGGGCCAGCCCTTGGTTGGGTGGCCGTGGGAATCCTCTGTCATGTGCAGCAGGGGCGTAGCCAGAAAATTTTCGGTGGTGGGGCGTTGGGAAATCTGGAGGGAGGAGAGATCCCTCAGGCAGGCAGGTGAAGAAGAGAAGAGCCTTTCCTCACCTGCCGTCTGCACTCGTTCACTTTGGCCGCTACAGTAGAAGGAGAGCCGGCCGGCTGGTGTGATTGATACTTGGCAAGTATGCGCTCTCTGCATGATTTCAGGGAGGCCTGCCTGCCTCATCTGCCCACTCGCTCGGCCTGGGAGTGGGCGACCCAGTGGGCCAGCATGATTAATATTTGGGGAATATATAGAATCACACAAAAGCTTATACCCGGAATCAAACTTTGCTGGTCTTAAAGGTGCCACTGGACTCAGCCTTTGTTCTAAGGCAACTATAGGTTTGGTCTGCATGCCATTTGTATTGATGCAAATATAACATCAGTATTGTCTTCTCTCCCTCAAAAACCACCTCTTGCGTTTTGTCTTTATACAGATACCTCCTTCACTGCCAGAGTGGGTAAGTATCATTTGACTTTTTTGAACGTAGGCCTTAGAGTATGCTTGCAAACATCAAGCCGTGTTTGTCTGAATTTGCAAAATCTGCTCCTGTTGCTGAAATTCAGGCGTCCGAATGTGGGCAGTCTCCCCGTCTGTCCGGTGCGCCCCCGCTTAGACACTCCGCTCTGCCCTCACCTCACGACGGTTCAATTGACTGCTTTGTCCACAGCCATGCAGGCAGTGGAAGTCGGTGGAGTCACATGCCGGAATTTACAGGACAAAGTGGAGAGTCTGCAAAACCTGGTGGAGACGCTACATTTGGAAAACCAAGGTGTGCTGCCTCAAAGCGCCAGCAACTGAAGAGGCCCTGGATCTTCCCGGGTTTTCATGCATGTCGCTGTCTTCCTAGAAGTAGCTTTCCACCTAGCGGATTCCCTCTTTAGCTGTATGCATGCATGTTGAAAAGGGGTTGGACCCAGTGTCCCCTCTAAGCTGAGTTAGTGTGAGCTAGCTCACAGTTTTTTTAGCCTCTGGCTCACAGATTTTTGCCTTTGCTCAGGACGGGATGGCTCCAGAGCAAACTAACATATGCGGTGGCCCAATCGCTCGCTCACAACTTTAATGCCGGTAGCTCACCAAGTAGAGTTTTTGCTCCCAAGACGCCACATCTTAGAGGGAGCCTTGGTTGGACCCGTTCTGCTTTTTCACAGACCCGATCAGCTTCTTTACAGGGGCATATTTTGGTGGGGAGGTAATCATTTTGAAAATTTTATGTGCATGCTCTTAAACAAGCCGCCCGGAGCAAGCGTGGACTGGGAAGCAAAAACGGCCCCCGAGCAAGCCAGGCTGAGCGGCCACTGCAGCGCTGCAAGACTGTGCCGCGTGGTCTAATCGGTGGCACCCAGCCATCAGCCGTGGTGCGTCCACCGTGTCCTCCTGCAAGCTGGCAGCAGTGCAGGAGGAGATCGTGGGCGGGCCGACAACCGTTACCATTGCCGATGGAGGGCCTGAGCAAAGTGGCCCCTTAGGTTTCTGCAGAGTTCCTGGGGCTCAGTGAGAGCCAGTTTGGTGTAGTGGTTAGGAGCGCAGACTCTAATCTGGGAGAACCAGGTTTGATTCCCCACTCCTCCCCACGCAGCTGCTGGTGTGACCTTGGGTCAGTCACAAGTTCTCTCAGAGCTGCTCTCTCAAGGGCACTTCTCAAGAGAGCTCTCTCAGCCCCAGACAATGCGCCCTCTAAGCTGTGGCGTCCTGTGAGCAAAAATTCTACTTTGTGAGCTACTGGCATTAAAGTTGTGAGCCAGCAATTTGGCTGCTGCATAGATTATTCATTCATTCACTCATTCATTCATTCATTCGATTTGTCCCCCGCCCTCCCCGCCGAGGCGGGCTCAGGGTGGCTTACATAAAATAACAATAAATAAAACAGCAATATAAATAGCAACATAAAGCACACAACATGGTGTTCCTCTGGAGCCCTCCTTCCTGAGCTAAGACAAAAATGTGTGAGCTGGAGGCTAAAAAACTGTGAGCTGGCTCACACTGACTCTGCTTAGAGGGAACACTGCTCACAGGGTGTCTGTGACGGGGAGGGGAAGGGAAAGGAGATTGTAAGCCGCTCTGAGACTCTTCAGGTAATGAAGGGAGGGGCATAAATGCAATCTCTTCCTCCTCCTCCTCCTCCTCCTACTGGCACTCCAGACCAGTGGCCCATCGTGAAATTTCCCTGGAAGTTAAATGGCCGGTCCATCCCTGGTTTGGAGAGGGGAAGTGTTGTCCCAGGAGCTGCCCTCCCCAGAGGAGGCAGAAGTCCTTCCTTGCTACAGAAAGGCGCATGCAGCCGTCGCAACAAACCAAAAAACCAACAAGGCTTCCCACGTGCCTTGCAATAAGGCACCCACACTTCAAAACACAGTTTTTTTGGCCTGGCTCCTGTGCACTTCCCCTCTCCGCCATTTGGGCCTTTCAGCCGTGGGGAAAGAACACCGCGAGACTCTCAGAACGGGAGCCCGGTTGGCTGAGCAGAGGGCCTTCCCCAGGTAAGGAACAGTGCTGTGGAGAAGGGGTTTGGGAAGGAAGCCTTGAAGAGCCAGAGACCAGCCTTAGTTTTTGCCCTTCGAAGAGCGTGGCTCAGTGGCAGAGCATCTTCTCCGCAAGTAGAAGGCCCCAGGTTCAATCCCCGGCATCTCCAGTTGGGTGGTGCTCAGTGATGTGAAAGAACTCAGCCCAAGACCCTGGAGAGCTGCTGCCAGTCTGAGTAGACAGTACCGACCTTGATGGCCCTGAACAGTCTGATTCAGTATTAAGGCAACGTCATGCGTTCAAGACACACACGCTGCAGCAGTTGCACAGGGCAAAGGGAGGGATACATTTCCGTCCCATCACCAAAGGCAAGGAGTGACTGCAGCTCAGCTGAGGATATGCCAAAGAACAATAAAGGTGGGTCCGAGAGAGCTCTGAGAGAACTGGTCTTGAGAGAACAGCTCTGAGAGAACTGGGACTGGCCCAAGGTCACACCAGCAGCTGCATGTGGAGGAATGGCAAGTCAAACTGGTTCTCCCAGATTAGAGTCTGCACGCCTAACCCACTGCACCAAACTGGCTCTCAACTTTCAACTCAATTCAAATTGTAGACAAAGGTTATCAAAATGTAATATAGAGGACGCGGTCCAGTGCAATTCAAATACCGTGATGAAATTAGACATAGAAAATGTTGTACATCCAAAAGACACTGATATTTTAAGGAATCCAGGACCACAGCCGATTTCCTACCAACTCATACACTAGAACTCTAACAACACAGAAGACAGACTTCAACATTTAAATAGTCCCAAAGGAGGGTTTAAGAATTCACAGGAGTCTGGTGGATAAACTATATGTAGGTTCCTCCAGAGTTCTTTACACGTGAGCTAGCTTATACCAAACCGGATTTGGCCCAAGGCTTCTTCACAAAAACAGAACCCTGAGTTTTCTTTAAGTAATAAACATATAGAATTTTTACAAGACTCAAAGATGATGGATGGAACCCACAAGTCTTGTAAAAATTCTGTATGTTTATTATTTCTAAAAGACTTGGGGTCCCATCTTTGTGAAGAAGCCTTGGGCGAAACCTGACTTGGTTTAAGGTAGCTCACCATAAATATTGGAGGAACCTACATATAGTTTATCCACCAGACTCCTGTGAATTCTTAAACCCTCCTTTGGGACTATCTAAATTTTGAAAACTGTGTTCTATGTTATTAGAGTTCTGGGGTGTGAGTTGGTAAGAAATCGGCTGTGGTCCTGGATTTCTTAAAATATCGGTGTCTTTTGGATGTACAACATGCAGGGCCGGCTCACTCACTAGGCGAACTAGGCGTTCGCCTAGGGCGGGCCAGCCCTTAGGGTGCCAAACTGCACCCGCCCCCCACCAAAAGCCCCCCCGCCAAAAGCCCCCAGCCCTAACCAAAAGCCCTAACCGGGTGACAGCCGCCACCTCTTTCTCCCCGAGTCTGGCAGGTGCGCCCAGAAGCGCTGACTGCGAGCACAGCGTCCTCTGCACCAACCCCCCCATTCTCCTCTCCCTGAGATCTGGAATGGCGCCGCCCTGCGAGAAGGAGAGGCAGGGGAGCGGGCCCGCGGACATGAAAGAGGCCTTGGGGGGGGGGGGGGGGGGGGAAGGAATCCC
>NW_015176468.1:825097-832748 GCF_001447785.1 Gekko japonicus | reverse complement strand
CGCCGGCCATCTCCGGGGAAGTCATCTTGCTAGAGAGTGTGTGTCGAGGAACAGCTGGTCTCGCCTGCGCTGCACACAATGCTTTTAACAAACTTGCCTGGATAAATGGTTACACTCCTGTGCAATGTTCCCTCTAAGCTGTGGAGTCCTGTGAGCATTGAGCAAAAGGACTACTTCCTGAGCTACTGGCATTGCGGGGGGGATGGGGGCGGTCAACGGGGGGCACCAGAAGGGATCCTCGCCTAGAGTGCAAAATAAGATGGGGCCTGACAACATGGCTTTCTGTATCTAATTTCATCACGGTATTTGAATTGTATTGGACTGTGTCCTCTGTATTATATTTTTATACATTTGTCTACAATTTGAATTGAGTTGAAAGTTGAGAGCCAGTTTGGTGTAGTGGTTAGGAGTGCAGACTCTAATCTGGGAGAACCAGTTTGACTTGCCATTCCTCCACATGCAGCTGCTGGTGTGACCTTGGGCCAGTCCCAGTTCTCTCAGAGCTGTTTTCCCAAGTCCAGTTCTCTCAGAGCTCTCTCGGGCCCACCTACCTCACAGGGTGTCTGTTGTGGGGAGGGGAAGGGAAAGAAGATTGTAAGCCACTCTGAGACTCCGTTGGGTAGCAAAGGGTGGGGTATAAATCCAATCTCTTCCTCTCTTCTTTTTTGTTGAGCACAGTTTATTGTTCCTTGGCTTATTTCCCCTGTGCTGCTCTTTGGGTTTCTTTGAGCTCAGTTGAGGATGGCAACAGCTAAAAGCAGACCTTGGGGAAATAAAAGCCGCTGTGGGAGGAAGGGGTGTGGGGAGACGGGCCTTCAGCTCGCGTCTTGCTCTCCCGTCCGGGTCAGTGTGACTTCATGCCCCACGGGATTCAAGTGACCTCTTTTCCTTCCTCTCCCCCTCCAGCAATGTCCTCAATGATCAGAAGCCAGGAGAAGAAGATTGAGAAAGCCAAGGAGAAAGAAAGGAAGCTGTCCAAATGAGAGGAGGCGGGGCTGGATCATTCCGATGTTTCTAGATCGCACTCCGTTGAACACGATGCTTTTTTTAAAAAAAAAACCTGTGCCATTCACAGTTGAATAATAAAAGTTGACGTCGTTTTGCAGTCGGCCTCTCGGGGTGCAATAGGTCGGTAGGAAGAGCGAAGCGCAAGCCAGAGCAACAACAAAAAAAATACCCC
Source organism: Gekko japonicus (assembly GCF_001447785.1). Classification (NCBI taxonomy): domain Eukaryota; kingdom Metazoa; phylum Chordata; class Lepidosauria; order Squamata; family Gekkonidae; genus Gekko; species Gekko japonicus. The sequence goes on along the minus strand of NW_015176468.1, from coordinate 831,568 downwards.
AAGCAAATCCGAATGAACTCAACATTTATTTATTCATTCCTCGAATTTCTACCCCACCCTCCCTTACCTCCATTATAATAGATCATTCAGTTTGGTGCAGTGGTTAAGTGCGCGGACTCTAATCTGGGAGAAGCGGGTTTGATTCCCCACTCCTCCACTTGAAGCTGCTGGATGACCTTGGGCAAGCCACAGTTCTGGCACGGCTGTTCTTGAAAAAAAGAGCAGTTTCTGTCAGAGCTCTCTCAGTCCCATCTACCTCACAGGGTGTCTGTTGTGGGGAGGGGAAGGGAAAGGAGTTTGTAAGCCGCTCTGAGACTCCCGTGGGTAGTGAAGGGCGGGGTGTAAATCCAATCTCTTCTTCTTCTTCTTTTACCTCACAGGGTGTCTGTGGTGGGGAGGGGGAGGGAAAGGAGTTTGTAAGCCACTCTGAGACTCCTTCGGGTAGTGAAGGGCAGGGTATAAATCCAATCTCTTCTTCTTTTTCTTCTTCTTTTACCTCACAGGGTGTCTGTGGTAGGGAGGGGAGGGGAAAGGAGTTTGTAAGCTGCTCTGAGACACCTTTGGGTAGTGAAGGGCGGGGTATAAATCCAGTCTCTTTTTCTTCTTCTTAGACCCCGCCCATCACTCGGAGTCTCAGAGTGGCTTACAATCTCCTACCCCTCCCCACAACAGGCACCCTGTGAGGCAGGTGGGGCTGAAAGAGCGCTGAGAGAACTTGTGGCTGACCCAATGTCACACCAGCAGCTGCATGTGGCGGAGTGGGGACTCAAACCCAGTTCTCCCAGATTAGAGTCTGCGCTCCTAACCACTACACCAAACTGAAGCAGCCACGCGACGTAGGCCCGGTGGGTAGTGACTGCATGCGCACATTCCCACTGCCGTGTAGAGCCTTTACCTAGAAACACGGTGTACCAATCAGGACAGGACATCAAACAGGGAAAGCACATTCCATGCGCAGTGCCACACGCATTCTTTGCGCACGCAAACACGTCCTAAGGGCCTTAACTGGGCGCTGTCTTGGAAAGGTTGGATTGGCAATCATAAGATAAGGAGCTGCGGTTGAGGCCTGCCAAGATCTCTTTCGTCACTCAGCTCTTTTCCATTTCCAACACAGATCGCTTTTCCTATTGTGCTTTGTTCCAAAGGTAGAGATGTACCTGTTACCTGTTTACAGGGCCGGCTCACTCATTAGGCGAGCTAGACTCTCGCCTAGAGCGCGGGGCCATCATGGGGGCGCCAAAAGCCCCCTCATCCACGCCAAAAGCGCCGCACACCCTGGCCACCGCCGCCTCTCCCCCCCATGACTTTCTGGGTGCATGCTGCTTCAGCGCGCCCCTTTGCTGTTCTTTCCGCCAGGAAATGGGAGCCCAGGGTGGCTGTGGGGAGTTGAGCAGCCGCGAGGTCGCTGCTCCGGGACGTGAGGCCCATGGCAGCTGCAGCATTGCGTGCCCCTGGACCAAGTGGGGAGGGAACAGGTGGACGCGCCGCAACAAGTGGGCAGTGGGCAGCAGAGCCGTGGGAGGGGAGGGGGCTCTCCGAAGGGTCTCATCCCCTCCCCTCCTCGGCTGGAGGATTGCTCTTCCTCAAAAGGAAGGGGGAGGCTCTGGGGTCTGTCGGCCCCCTCCCCTCCTGGCATTCCCACAGGGCCCCTCCCTGAAGTCTCTCCAGCAGGGTCTTGCCAGACTGGCGTCCAGCTGCACCTGGGAAACTGGCAAGCTTTCCAGGGCTTCAGCCTTGGAGAGCCCAAGTGCCCTTCATCAGATCCCAGCCGGGTCGTTTCTTCTCCGGAGCTCTCAGTCTAGGTAGGACACCTCCGGGGGGATGCCACAAAGGCAGCCTTGCCTGGGGGGGCCACGGGCGCCACAAGCTAGCCTCGCCTAGAGCGCAGAAACTCCTCAGGCCGGCCCTGCCTGTTTAGGATGCCTAGCACGGAGGGGAGCTTTACCGAGGTTGCCTTCCAGCGCTGATTCTTCGTCTTGTCCCGTGCAGGGCTTCCTCCCTCCGATGCCCACAGGGTAATAAACTAAATTATCTCTCCCCCCCCCTCCTGCTTCTAAAACTCCCCCATGCCTGTTCTGTACGTGCATCTGCACCTCACGCATCCTGGGACTTTGGTCTCACAGATGGCGGCACAGCTGTTTCATCGGCTCCACCCCAGAGCAAACACTGCCCGCTTTCGAAAGACAGCACTCTGCGTTCAGGTACGGGCACGATTTTTAAAAATGACCGAATCCCCTTCCAAACCGGTTAGTGTGTCTCCTGCTTTGATCTTTTGGATTCAATCCATTGACTTAAGTCAAAATACTTTATATATAAAAAAAATCTTTGTGGCAAAATGAAATCGTGGCGTGCCAAGAGCCGACGGCAAAGCTGATTTTAAGCACAGAGATGATTGAGGCTGGCTGCCAAGGCATGCACAACGCGAGTGTCAGGGAGTGTTTGAGCAGCTTTGTAGAGAGAAAAAGATTGCAAACTGCAAGGTAATTTATTTGGTGTAGTGGTTAGGGGCGCGGACTCTAATCTGGGAGAATGGGGTTGGATTCCCCACTCTTCCACATGCAGCTGCTGGTGTGACCTTGGGTCAGTTACAAGTTCTCTCAGAGCTGTTCTCTCACGAGCAGTTCTGGGAAGAGCTCTCTCAGCCCCACCTACCTCACAGGCAGTGTTCCCTCTAAGCTGAGTTAGTGTGAGCTAGCTTATACTTTTTTAGCCTCCGGCTCACACATTTTTGTCTCAGCTCAGGAAGGATGGCTCCAGAGCAAACTAATTTATGCCGTAGCCAAATGGCTCGCTCATAACTTTAATGCCAGTCGCCCACAAAGTAGAATTTTTGCTCACAAGACTCCACAGCTTAGAGGGAGCATTGCTCACAAGGGTGTCTGTTGTTGGGAGGGGAAGGGAAAGGAGATGGTAAGGCACTTTGAGACTCCTTTGGGTAGTGAAGGGCAGGGTATAAATCCAATCTCCTCTTCTTGATAGGGCGGTAAATGCTTTTCAGGAAGATGACCCCCCTCCCGATGTCTTCACTGCAATCCCTATCATTATAACCAAGGAAGTTATGCTTTTGGGGTTGGGGTAAAGGACTTGTTGAACTAACTGTCTTCATTTCTGGCCCACAGGTAACCTTAAGATTTCCTAGGGCAGTTCATTAGGTACCGTAAATCCTTTTTAGTTACGGTAAACAGTTTCAGTTGAAGGAACAAAATACATATTCTGGTCCACATAACAATGGTTTTCTGTACATGGAAAGGTTGTGACATAGGAGGTGTAATGCAAACTAGCAGTGGAGAGATGATATAGCCTGATCTCATTGTATCTCAGAAGTGAATCAGGGTTGGTACTTGGAAGGGAGTCCACCAAGGAAGACTCTTCAGGGGAAGGCAATGGCAAACCACCTCTGCTTTCTCACTTCCCTTGAACGCCCCTTGGTGGGGTGGCCATAAGTCTTGGATGGGAGACCGCCAAGGAAGACTCCGCAGGGGAAGGCAATGGCAAACCACCTCTGCTTCTCGCTTACCTTGAAAGCCCCTTGGTGGGGCGGCCATAAGTCTTGGATGAGAGACCACCAAGGAAGACTCTGCAGGGGAGGCAATGGCGCAAATCACCTCTGCTTTCTCACTTGCCTTGAAAGCCCCTTGCTGGGGTGGCCATAAGTCTTGGATGAGAGACCACCAAGGAAGACTCCTCTGGGGAAGGCAATGGCAAACCACCTCCACTTCTCACTGGCCTTGAAAGCCCCTTGGTGGGGTGGCCATAAGTCTTGGATGGGAGACCACCAAGGAAGACTCTGCAGAAGACGGCAATGGCCAACCACCTCTGCTTTCTCACTTGCCTGGAAAGCTTGCTGGGGTGGCCATAAGTTGGTTGCCACTTGACAGCGCTTTGCACACAGTAACTTCTCAGTGCATAATGTGCCCCCAAGCTCTAATATGACAGACGAGGCAGAAAAGTTTCTATCCACTCTCTCGACACGAGGCATAATTTTGCAAAACTCCAGCGCATCTTCCCTAAGTCACCATTTTTCTAAACTAAACGCTGCCCCCCCTCCCGGGGTATCTTGCTCCATAGGACTGCGATAATTTGTTTCCCAGCTCTGTTTGCTGAGCTCCCTGAAGGAAGTGCAGTTTATAAAAGTGCAACAGGGCATATATTTTGCAGCTCCAGCTCTTTATAAATAACTTCATAAAAGCTACATACCTACAACATACCCGAAAGATGGTCGTCCAGCCTCCGCTTGAAAACGTCCATCGAAGGAGCATCCACCACCTCCTGAGGCAGTCTGTTCCACTGCTCAACCACTCTGACAGTTAGGAAGTTTCTCCTGATATTTAGCCAGTATCGACTCCCTTGTCATTTCCACCCGTTAGATCTAGTCTTGCAATCCGGAGCAAGAGAGAATAGATCTGCTTCATCTTCTACGTGACAGCCCTTCGAATATTCGAAGACTGCAATCATGTCCCCTCTAAGCCTTCTCTTTCCCAGGCTAAACATACCCAACTCTATCAGCCTTTCCTCGTAAGTCTTGGATTCAAACCCTCTCACCATCCTGGTTGCCCTCTTCTGGACACGCTCGAGCTTGTCAACATCCTTCCTAAAATGTGGCGCCCAAAACTGGACACAGAACTCCAGGTGAGGCCTGACCATAGCAGAATAGACCATAGCCTGACCATAGCAGAATAGAGCCAGATATGCCAAAGGGTTCCGTATCCGGTTGGGTGCAAGTCTCTGCCATGCTCTAGCAGCACCATTTTAAATAAACCACCAACTCCCTCCTCTCTAGTCAAAGTCTTTGGGCACCTGCCAGGGAATGCCAGCAGGGATGGGCGAGTTCCGTTTTAAGAACCCGAAAACAGATCTGCTAGTCTATGTTATTTGCCTGTACATATTCCACTCCCCTCCATGATGGCATCTGTAAAACCATAACACGCTGATCACAAGGCATTCGAGAGCAAACAAGCTGAACGTGATTACTCTTGGCGGATTCAAAGTTTGTCTTTCTTTGGTGGTGACAACAGCTTCTTCTCAGCAAGAAGCTTTGCTCTGTTCGGAGGGGGAAGTTCTCTGCAGTTCCGCCACGGCGATACGGTGATGCAAGCCCTGAGCCGAAAGAGCAACGACCAGGCAAGTGAGCCTGTGGGTTTCTTTGGTGCTATAAGACAAGTCCTTGAACTCGGTGCCATTGACAAGGGGGCGGCTCAGTTCATCAATTGAGCAAGGTTGTGGAATGTGCAACACTGTCCAATACCAGGAGCCGGAGAAGATCCATCTGCAAGCACACACTTTGCATGAAAGACAGACCGGGAAAAATCTGCTCACCGGCTCCGTCGTCCTGGGTCGCTTTCCCCCCAGCCACACTCAAGAGAGTTACCGCTAGCCACATCTCCCATTAGCTAGTTACAGGAATTATGAACCCTCATCGTGGCAGGTGGCAGGGCGGATGTGCGTAACTCCAAGTTGCATCTCGTGAACGGATCTCGGCCATTTCCATGTGAGTGATATGCCCCGAGTTCAAGTGCTGTTGGGGAATGTCAGGTCTTTTCCTCCGCTTCCCTATAGCGCCCTGGTGTTTCTGTGTACCACCCATATTTCCCTCAAATCTTCTGCAGTCTTTACCGAACCCTGCTTTGTTTCTGGAAAGATTGCAGCAAAAGCCAGGCTGACTGCCGTGTCGGCAGGAAAGTCTGGATTTTCCCGGTCCTGCCCAGTGTTCCCTCCAAGCTGAGTTAGTGTGAGCTAGGTCACAGTTTTTTAGCCTCCGGCTCACACATTTCTGCCTTAGCTCAGGAAGGAGGGCTCCAGAGCAAACTAATGTATGCAGGAGCCAAATTGCTCACTCACAATGCCAGTAGCATTGAATTTTTGCTCACAAGACTCCATGGCTTAGAGGGAGCATTGGTCCTGCACCCATAGCACCCTATTTCCTTGCCTCAGTTTCCCTTGGCCAGCCATTACCCCTTATGCCACCAGGGGGCTTTTGTGACTTTAAAAAAAGGTAGTTGGAATATTAATATAATGGTATATTGGTATGTCCAGGGGTCATTTCCTGCAGGAGCACACATGAGTGGAACTCTGGCAGTAAAGAGTCCGGGGGGTGGACACATGCAACAAGCCCCGCCCCCTGCTCCCAGCAGCCCTGGGCCACGAGGAGCCTGTGCCAAGGTTTATTCAGGAACAAGTTCTCCCTCCTCTGTGAGGGCAGATCCGCACGTTCCCCCCCATAGCTAGCAATCCAAAACAGTCCAGTGAAGCCTGAGCAGTGGGTGTTGCCTTCTGACACACATCCGGTGATGTCAGGGGGTGTAGCATATGCAAATGAGGTATGCCAATGAGCTCACGCACCTCTTTTCCTACGAAATGACCCCTGGGTATGTCCATTACTATACTTACACAAAAAAGCTCTCCTCCCCAGTAGCTTTGTGGGAGGCAAATTGGGGGCCGGGGCCTGCTGTCTGGAAGCCCCTTCTAGTGCTA
>NW_015176468.1:818826-825033 GCF_001447785.1 Gekko japonicus | reverse complement strand
CCGTTGTAGGACACAATGGTTGTTTTCACATTGTGTTCCAAGAGCTGCCTGGCTTATGGAAGAAATGGAGAACAGACTTTGTTTACTAGTCTGATTCACTGAGCAAACACTGAAATTGCCGGAATGTGCCCATATGTGGCATGACTCAATGGGCCTGCCCAGTGCACTGTGGCCCCAGAGAATGCACTCAGACGTAACCCTCCCTGCCAAAAAATACATCGTCTGCAATGTGCAGATTATCTTCAGCAGGCAATTTAGTGCAGAAAAGGCTCATAAGGACATAAGAGAAGCCAATGTTGGATCAGGCCAGCGGCCCACCCAGTCCAACGCTTTGTGTCACACAGTGGCCAAACCCCAGGTGCCATCAGGAGGTCCACCAGCGGGGACAGAACTCCAGAGATCATCCCACTCTTCCCCCCCCCCCCAAAGCACCAAGACAGCAGGACATCACTGGCCCCGGACCGAGAGTTCCTGTCTATATCTTGTGGCTAATAGCCACTGAAGGACCTCTGCTCCATACGTTTATCCAATCCCCTCTTGAAGCTGTCCGTGCTTGTAGCCGCCACCACTTCCCGTGGCAGAGAATTCCATGGGTTAATCGCTCCTTTGGGTGAAAAAGTACTACGGAAAGTACAATCATCGCTCTTACCTCCAAAGTGTGGCCAGAAGATCTGTGTCTCCCAGACTATCCCCACAGCAACGACAGAAAGCTGGCCCAGTGGTCCCCTGGTCCAGCTTCAGTGTGACTCATGCAGACATCGCCCTCCCAAGAGGAAGTGATGGGGGGAAGGAGGAGGAGGAGATTGGATTTATTCCCCACCCTTCACTCAAGAGTCTCAGAGCGGCTTACAAACTCCTTTCCCTTCCCGTCCCCACTACAGACACCCCGTGAGGGAGGCGGGGCTGAGAGAGCTCCGACAGAAACTGCTCTTTTTCAAGGACAGCTCTGACAGAACTATGGCTTGCCCAAGGTCATCCAGCAGGTGCAAGTGGAGGAGTGGGGAATCAAACCCGGTTCTCCCAGATTAGAGTCCACACACTTAACTAGGCTGCCTTGGTGCCCGCTGGCCTAGTATATGCGTGCCAGCTGCTCGGCTGGAGCGCATCCAGACTCAAGAACATGCACAATGTGGTTTTGTTTTTATTTTCTGCCTCAAACCATGCGGAACTAGGCGCTGTTGTGCAAACTGAGATTACACTCCTGGCCACTGCCGCTGGATTGGTGACACACACACACACACACACACACACACCGGGCAAGCAGTGAGCTATTCTAGTGAAGGGTAAGCGGCTTTAGAAGGTGAACATCGGAATCTGCTGAATAACACAGCTAATCCGCTCAGACGGCCCTTCAGCACACCTTTAAATCCTTCTGCAAACTTTAAAGCTTCTGCTAAGACTGCTTGAACCCTCACAATGCAGCAATGCATCATTCACTAATTGTGACAACCGATACATATATTCACATGCAGAAATGCTGGCTGAAAGCAAGAGCCCTTCAACAGTATCCGCTGCCTTTTAAGAGCAGGCCTTTTGCTTCAGCAGCCATTAAAGCTGATTACGCTCTTAACACTATAAAGCACTAAAAGGGACACCGTTACAGAACACAGAACTTTAAGTAGATGGGGGGCTCTCACACGGGAACAAGAGAGAGGTGGCGGCTTGCACTATTGGTCAAACAAAATGCTAGGAGGCAAGGATTCAAAATAGCTATCTGGATGTTTTGGCAAGCCTTACAGCAATTCAGACCAGGACAGAGGAGCAAAGATTTGTGGTTTTCAAACCACCTGACCTGCCTTTCAACCAACATATGATTTCAGATTCCTTGCCAAGGTAGAAAATTGTCCCAAACATGTGCGTGCTGCAGAAAGCACACAAGCAAATCTCCTTGAAATTCCCTCTCTTTGCAGACTTCCCAACCAAACGTGTTACAGTCTTGTGTGATAAACACAAATATCTTCCCTCACCTGTGCCATTTTGAACTCTTCAGAACAGTGAAGGGACCTAGCTGTCTGAATATTATCCTTTCCGCATACAATCAATTTGGCAAAATCGGTCACTAGCAGCAAGCCATCCACCAAAATCCACAGCGTATTTTGAGCCTGCCACTCACCACTTGTTATCCTTAGACGTTAATTCATCATTATCATATCTCTTCTTATATATAATTGAGTAGTGGGGTGGCACTTTCTGAACATTCCACACGCCCCTAAATCAGTTGGCTCCATGATGTGCCACTCAGAAGCTGTCCCTATCTACTGGCTGTGTTGCCGGAGTCCCGCCCACAGAGGCGGCACCCGCCAAAACTTTCCTCAGAAGATGGTTGCTTCACTCCGATGAACACAACTACTGTCTTTGCTCTCCTCGCCAGACAACAGGGCAACACTTTCCACCACAGGAAAAAAACCCACCAAGTAAACAGCTGTCAGCATAGCAGAGGGGGGGGGGGGGAAAGAACCAGCCCAAGTTATCACAAAAAAGTCAGCGGATACACACACAAGCAGAGATAGAGGATGAGACCAGACACACAGAAAACGAATCCAAAAACCCGAGGCATGCTGCAAAGCAGAAATACAGACAGTCACAGGCAGATCTATGTTTGCAGACTGCCCAGTTGTAGAAATTACTCCACAGAGCCGTATGCTGCATTTTCTGGCCCACATTGTGCGACCTTGGACACCAGTTATTGTGTAACATAAGGTATGTGAGACTTTATTTCCACATTTGTGCCTTTCTATTACATACTGCTAATATGTACTTAACCTGCTTCCAGCCAATGCATTCGTTACACATCACATCTTTCTAGAGCTCATTGTATTGCTTTTAAAACGAGCTTTACTGATAGTATAAATACATATAAAAAGAGCTGTGATAAACAACAGGCTGTCTAATCCACCACCATTTCTGACTAGTAGAGGCTCTCCAGGATCTCAAGGGAAATTTACTCCCAATCTTGCTATGAGGCTGAACTTGAGACCCTCTATATGCAAGATGCGTCTTCCACCAAGTTATCTGTTCTTCCTCTGTCCATTTTTAAGTCGCTTGGCTATCAAAAAACCCTTTCACCCACCTGACCTGGATAGCCCAGGCAAGCAAGATCTTGTCAGATCTCAGAAGCTAAGCGAGGTCGACTCTGGCAAGTACTTGGATGGGAAACCTCCTTGGAATACCAGCAGTCGGGAGGACGGGGGCAGGCTTCGTTCAGCCACCTCTCTGAATATCCTCCAGGCCCCCAAGCAGGGGTCAGTCACCATGATGTCCAGGTGCATGACTTCCAGGTTTCCATGACTACCAGGCGTATACACTCTCTCACACACATACACTCACCCCCCCACCAAAAAAAAGCCCTTTCACCCAAAGGCTACATCAGTTTGTGGAAAGCCACAGGTGGCATGCGACAGACTGTGTCTCCTAGTGAGAAGGACAGAACGACAAAAACACACAGTTCTATCATTCCTCACTGTGGTTCTCCACGTCCTTCATTTGACATGGCTATGTCCTGCCCCCATCTCCAAGGAACATCGAGAGGCTGTTTTGCTTCTCGCTGCCCCACTGAGGCAAACTAAAATGAGCGTGACTCATCCTGGGCACTCAGTAAATTGGGATTGGGCCAGTTTCTCAGTCTAAGTCTACATCACGGGGTGTCCAAAGGCTAAAAATCCCTGCTATGGTGAGCTCCATAGCTGTAACCTGAACCTAGTAAAGGTAAAGGTGTCCCTTGCTCGAAAGCCAGTCGAGTCCGACTCCAGGGTTGCGGTGCTCATCTCCGTTTCAAAGCCGAAGAGCCAGCGCTGTCCGAAGACGTTTCCGTGGTCATGTGGCCGGCATGACTAAACCCCAAGGCGCACGGAACGCTGTTACCTTCCCCCCCGAAGTGGTACCTATTTATCTACTTGCAATTTCTTGCTTTCGAACTGCTAGGTTGGCAGGAGCTGGAACCAGAGACGGGAGCTCACTCTGTCATGCGGCGCACCCGGGTCTTGAACTGCTGAACTACTGACCTTCCACAGCCTGCAGTTCAGCGTCTTAACCACTTGAGCCACCGCAGCTCCAACCTGAACCTAGACAAGTATTAAAATTTCAAGCATCCTTCACAGGTTTCGGCAGGTGGTTTATAAACTCTGTACCAAATTTGCTTTTGAGCCCAGAAACATAAGCTGCTGTCCAGAAATACAGGCTTCTGCTACAAGACAACTGTTAAAGAAAGCCAGCATGGTAAACTGGTTACTGTCAGACTAGGACCCTGGTTCAAATCCCAGCTCATCTATAAAGTTCCTTGGGTGACCTTGGGCCAGTCACTGACTCACTCACTCTGAGCCTAACCTACCTCACAAGGTTGTTGTGAGGATAAAACAGAGGAGGCGAGAACGCTGTAAATTGCTTTGGGTCCCCATTCAGGAGAAAAGCAGGATACAGCTAAACAAACAGTGCAATCCCTGCATTCTAGGCCTAGCAGGTTTTTAAACTCTACTTCCTTTTAGCTCTTCTCTCACTGTCAAGAACTCCAGCCAAAGACTGACTGTTAGTCTGAAAAAGGAGTTTTCCCTTATCATGAGAAGCTATCTCTTAAAGCTTTGTGTTACACATTAACCTTTGGATGAAGAAAAGAGATTGGATTTATACCCCGCCCTTCACTCGGAGTCTCAGAGCGGCTAACACTCTCCTTCCCCTCCCAGCAACAGACACCCTGTGAGGTAGGTGGGGCTGAGAGAACTCTTTCGAGAACTGCTCCTGAGAGAACAACTCTGACAGAGCTTGTGACTGACCTAGGGTCACCCAGCAGGCTTCATGTGAAGGAGTGGGGAATCAAACCCAGTTCTCCCAGATTAGAGTCCGCGCACTTAACCACTACACCAAATGGGCTCTCTAACTGGATATGGAGCGGCAGAATCTGGATGCAGGTTCTCTTTCGATGTGCCAGCCATCAGTTCAAACTTTGTTTGAAATCATCTTCTCTTAAGGGAGAACAAGCACTTAAACATGGCACATCCATGTTTCTGTACACACATGTCCCTTTCCTGGGTGCTCAGGACTCCAAGAGTGTGCTGAGCACCAAGCCAGGAAACTCCCTCCCTCCCCTTTAATTTCTTCCTTATTCGTGGGAGTTCCGGCTTACCACCTTTTCTATGACTGTTTCACAAACAAGTGCATGGTGGAAATGGTGCCTATAAGAGATCTTCACAGGAACTAATGGGGGGTGGGAAAGTGATTCCAACCAACTAAAGTGTCAGCTAACCCTCTCAAAATATAAAGGACACTGGTCTAAAAGTAATCTTTATTGCTTTCCTTTTGCAGTTGACAATAAGTTAAGAACAGTTTTTTTAGCAGTTACAGTGCAGTTTAACGACACCGCTCCTGTTCCACAGTTCACACGCTCTCAAAGGTTTAAGATTTAAAGCTTCTTATGCAGGGTGCTTTAAAATAAACACACAGCTCCTAGGGACCTTTAAATGCTTGCTACTAGAAAGGCTTTGGTCTGACTTCATTTCGAAAAGTCTCCTCACATCTTAAAGCCTATTCTAGCCAGAGGAGAGAGGCTTTTACTCTAAGGCAGTGCTGGCAAGACATGCAGCATAGAGATATACCAAGACAGAGTGATGGGGGGTGGCAGCATGGTGTCCCCTACTGGGAAATGGAATAAAACGAGAGCCCCTTCCGCTTGCGCAGAGCTCCCTGTTCAGTGATATCCCCACCACTTATGGACCACCCGATCCTCATGTTCCGTCATTAGGGTTCGATTGTCGCATTCTTCCCACCGCCTGACCTTTCCGTTCTCCACGACGATGAACTTCCACTCTACTCTGGTGTCTACGGGCAAGATGACGGAGTCCGACCAGAACCCGTCCTTTTCGCACCTGAGCGGCACGTAGTGGTGCCACTGGCCCAGACACTCGTGGTCTCCCGTGACGGCTATCAGCTGCGTTTCCGAGTAAGTGATGTAGTGCACGCGGAAAGTCAGGTGGACAGTCTGAGGCATTGGAGACACCGCTGCTACCCGCTTGGCTTGTTCCGGGTCCTTGCTGCCGCTGGCGTCCTCGACGCTGATGCTCCTGGTGGCGTCGCCCCACGCCGAATGCTCGGGGACAATTTCCCATTCTTCATGATCGAGGGAGTTGTGCTGCAGCTGTTCTCTACATTTCAACTCGGGCGTAGTGCTAGGGGCACCGGCTTCGGCGGAAGTGCCCGTCCCACGCGTTTCGGTTTTTT
>NW_015176468.1:808367-818804 GCF_001447785.1 Gekko japonicus | reverse complement strand
AATCAAATATTTCATTCCTTGGGTATTCCTTGCAGTTCATCAAGGGGGTTACAGGATCTTTGACAACTGGCTCAATCTCTGGAGTCTCTCTAGGGATGCTGTGTTCTCCTGGAGAAAGCGAAGGGTTCCGCGCAGGTGCCTGACAGACGGACACATCGTTTGGCTTTGTTCCAGATGCGGGGCAGTTGTAGCTTCCCTGAAGTGGCTCTAAGCAAAACAGAATAATCAGAGTTAGGAAGTCAACAGCTGTCAGTTCTTGGAATTAAATACTGTGCCTTAGTTCATGCACTACAGCAGGGGCCCCCAACCTTTTCTGACACGGGATGGTGGGTGTGGCCACAAAAGGGTCACCAAGGCAGGCAGAGCCAATCACACACAGAGGAAGTCCAAGTGCAGGGGACGAACACAGGAATTTTTAAAAACGTGCTGGGAGACGAGAGAGGATAACACCAACCATGTAGAGGTAGCTGCCACCCATTTGCACTGCCAATCAGATCTCCAATGGTCAATCAAAAGGCCTGCTGGACGGGAGCCCCACCTGACTTCCATTTCTAAATACATCTGGGGGGTGCCCGGAAAGGTTTCGATGGTCACCTTGACGCCCAAGGGCGCCACCCCGGGGATCCCTGCACTATAGCAAGAACCTATAAAGCACAGAAGTTCTACAACAGGTAAGACTGCTCTTGACATGGAGCTGCGGTGGCTCAAGTGGTTAAGACGCTGAACTGCAGGCTGTGGAAGGTCAGTAGTTCAGCAGTTCGAGACCCGGGTGCCGCATGACGGAGTGAGCTCCCGTCTCTGGTCCCAGCTCCTGCTAACCTAGCAGTTCGAAAGCAAGAAATTGCTGCAAGTAGATAAATAGGTACCACTTTGGTGGGAAGGTAACAGCGTTCCGTGCACCTTGGTGTTTAGTCACGCCGGCCACATGACCACGGAAACGTCTTCGGGCAGCGCTGGCTCTTCGGCTTTGAAACGGAGATGAGCACCGCAACCCTAGAGTCGGATTCGACTGGCTTTCGAGCAAGGGACACCTTTACCTTTAAGATTGCTCTTGACAGCTACAGCCTAACTGTAACCACTGCATGACAGAGCCGGTTTTTTCACTAGAATAGGTCAGTTGTCCCAGGAATGGCACCAAACTCCTGCTCGATTGGCCTGGATGTCTCAGGCATTAGGGTCAAAAGGAGAGGTGATGTTTCCACAATGTTTTTCTCCATTTCCTCAGGCTGGGAAATTCAGTATGGATGGGGACAGGCTGCCACTCAACGGCTCACCCAGAGAAAACCGCCACGTGCCTCAGGCAAGAGGCAAGCGGCATGGCCGGTGATGGTGGGAAATGCCATTCAAGTCACAGCTGATTTATGGCAATCCCCTATATGAGCAGTGGTTTGCCATGGCCTGCCTCTGTGCGGCAGCCCTGGACTCCCTTGGTAGCCTCCCATCTAAGGTCGGCGAGCTGAGAACTGTGAATGATGGCTGCTACCGTTTATGGATCACAATGATTACAATGGTCACTAGCACTCTATTATGGTTTTAGAATTGTTTTAGTCGTAAATTATGTTTTTAATGTAATCATCTGTCTGTAAGCCGCCCTGAGCAGGTCTTGGCTCGGAGGGCAGGGTAAGAACATAAGAGACGCCAATGTTGGATCAGGCCAAAGGCCCATCCAGTCCAACACTCTGTGTCACACAGTGGCCAGAAATACCAGTGCCATCAGGAGGTCCACCAGTGGGGGCAGGACATTAGAAGCCCTCCCACTGTTGCCCCCCCCAAGCACCAAGAAGACAGAGCATCACTTGCCCCAGAGCCCCTATCTATACCTTGTGGCTAATAGCCACTGATGGACCTCTGCTCCATATGCTTATCTAATTCCCTTTTGAAGCCGTCCATGCTTGTAGCCGCCACCACTTCCTGTGGCAGTGAATTCCAAGTGTTAATCACTCTTTGGGTGAAGAAGTACTTCCTTTTATCCGTTCTAACCCGACCGCTCAGCAATTTCATGGAGTGCCCAAGAGTTCAAACAAAACAAACAAACAAACAAATAAATACTAACCAGGGCCAGCTGACTCATAGTATCACAAAATCATAGTTGGAAGGGACCTCCAGGGTCATCTAGTCCAACCCCCTGCCCAAGGCAGGAAATTCACAAATGCCTCCCCCTCCACACCCGCAGTGACCCCTGCTCCATGCTCAGAAGGTGACAAAAAGCCTCCAGGATCGCCGGCTAAACTGGCCTGGAGAAAAATGGCTTCCTGACTCCAAAGTGGCGATCGGCATTTCCCTGGGCGTGTGAGAAAGGGCCACGAAAACTAAGCACTGGGGCAACCCTTCCTGCCCTCCCTCCCATGATCTGCCTAAGTTCACAGACTCAGCAGTGCCGTCAGATGGCCATCTAGCCTCTGTTTGGAAACCTCCCATGGAGAGCCCACCACATCCCGAGGAAGCCTGTTCCACTGAGAAACCGCTCTAACTGTCAGGAAGTTCTTCCTAATGTTTAACTGAAAACTCCTGATTTAATTTCAACCCATTGGTTCTGGTCCAAGCTCCTGGGGCAACAGAAAACAACTCCGTACCATCCTCTACGTGACAGCCCTTCAAGTACTGGAAGATGGTTATCATATCACCTTTCAGGTCTCCTCTCCAGGCTAAACACAGCTCCTTCAACCTTTCCTCACAGGACTTGGTCTCCAGACCCCTCATCATCTTCGTTGTCCTCCGCTGGACACGTTCCAGCTTGTCTATATCCTTCTTAAATTGTGGTGCCCAAAACTGAACACAATACTCTAGGGTGAGGTCTAACCAGAGCAGAGTGAAGACTCTTCATAGCTTCTAAGATCTGATGAGATCGGGCTAGCCTGGGCGATCCAGGACAAGACTGCCTGACTGGAGGTGACCATTTCTCATCTCATACCAGGTCGCTTTGTACTCAGATTAAAAGCGAACTAACTGTGCAGTTCCCAGCCTGTCTGAAACCACAAATTGTCTTTTAAATCAGCCTTGCTCAACTGAAGTCAACCACAATTTGTTCCAAGGACTATTTCTTGCAGCCCACCAACAAATCATGCTTCACGATTTGAGAACTGCCTCAATGATTTGTGGCCCTATTCTGAAATCGCTGCAATTATACCTTGGCGCTTAGATTAAATTTGGTTCACACAACAGATTTAACTGTTGATAAACGCATATTCGTAATTAGAGTCTCTCTCACCACACACATCTGGGTTTCTAAACCAACGATAGAAAGCCAGAAGCACTGCTGAACGACTGGGAAAAGCACATAAATCATACCCAGTTGAATCCACAAAGAAATAACCCCCCCCACACACACACACACACATGCACACACCCATTTGCTAATCTTCAATCAGGTCACCTGAAAAGCAAACAAACCCTTAAAAATGTGGCTGGAAAGCTACAGAAGTACTGTGGCTAAACAGAGCCAGCTAAGAGAAAATCCAGCGTTAGAAGTCAGATTGTACAACAGTTACACCCCTGTTCCATCCATGCCTTCACCACCTAGAAGACGTGTAAGAAAACAGAGCTTCTTTTCAGCATCCTCTACACTTGATGGCTTTCAATTAGTTGCCAGTTTCTTTCCCTTCCACATCTGGGGAAGGGAAAGAAAGGCATTTTAAACATGCCTGGGTTCCCTGCCCGAACTTCTCCAGGTGCCCCACAGCTCCAGGTGCCCCACATGTCTGCCCGCCCTGCCAAGCTACAGGCCATAGCCATAACCATGCATTTTTACTGCTTTGGGCCCTGCTAACTTTACAACAGGGCTGTCGCTCCGCCCTGCCAGGCGTATGCCTAATGACTAGCATGCCATTCCCACACGGGAGCTAAAAATAGCTTATGGCTTGACTCGAAACCAGTCTGCATTGCCCTTAAGCGTCTGGGACCAGTCAGTCGCCAAGCCCTACGCTGGAGAGAATTCCCATAGGACCAGCCGCAGCTAGCGGAAAGGCCAGGATCACTCCAACGCAAAGGTCACAAACACTAATATACTTACTTCTCATGCCTGCCCTTCTAAAAGCAGTTGGAGCAATGCTGAGAAATTGCTTAACTAGCAAGCAGAAAGCCAAGAGAATCCAACTCCTTCCCTCAGGCACTCCACTCTGATCCAATGTTCCCTCTAAGCTGAGTTAGTGTGAGCTAGCTCACAGTTTTTTAGCCTCCAGCTCACACATTTTTGTCTTCGCTCAGGAAGGATGAGGCTCCAGAGCAAACTATTTTATGCAGTAGCCGAATCGCTCGCTCACAACTCTAATGCCCGTAGCCCACAAAGTAGATTTTTTTGCTCACAAAACTCCACACCTCAGAGGGAGCATTGCTCTGATCATACCTCATTTGGGTATGGAAGAGTACATCATGTACATTATATTATTATTCTCAGTTGTTTCCACGGAAGAGTTCTGAGGCGTCAGTGTGAGAGTCCGCTCTGCAATAGTTAATCCAGTGGCACATTTACACATGCATATGATCACGTAGGCTCCCAGGGGGAGCTATATAAATAAGCCCATGCCAGACAGTGCCCGAACTGGAACAGATTTGCATAAGAGTAAGTTGAACTCGTAACTGAAGTTTCTTTAATGCAGAGATTATATTTTAAAAGGTCTATTCACTCCAAAAGAGAACGACACATTCTAGGGCAACGGTCTCCAGAGACCAGGGGCAGACTCCAAGTGTCAGATTAGAACCTGGGAGACCCAAATTCAAATCCTGTGGCACACTGTCTCAGTCTCCCCTACGTCACAGGACTGTTGTAAGGATAAAATTGAAAAAGGGAAATGATACTGAAAGCCACTTTTGGGCCTCCTTTGGGGAGAAAAACAGGGTATGCGCGTCTAAATAAATTTATCTAATTTAGCTATATGGTGTATTTTATAGCATGTATTTTATTTAGCTCTTTAGAGCCAGCAGGGGATGAATTAGGAAAATCTGCAACCTGAAGTTTAACCAGTTGCATTTCTTCCTGTTTAATGCAGCCCTCCGGGACACGGGTTAAAAGATGATCTGGGGTACAGTGGTGAAAAAGCAGACGCTCGTTGCGATGATAAGGCTGGCCCCAGGTTTGTGGGAGCAAGACCCCATCATCGCCCTTCAGCACACGACTGGGGCTCGAGTCGCAAAGGCACCAATATTAAGGACACACGACAGCGGTGTCACCCCCAAACGTGGACGCAAGCAGCAAAGAAACCAAGAAGAGAGAGTGTAATAGACCCGCACACACATACCACTTGTCAGGGACACCAAAAATACACGAAGGAGCTGGGGGGAGGGGGGAAGCGAGGCTAGATTTAGGGGCAGGGAGCGACTTGGGTTGCCAGCTCTCGGCTGGGAAATTACTGGAGATTGGAGGGTGGAGTTTGGGGAGGGGAAGGAACTCAGCAGGGGTGTGACGCCATACAGTCAACCCTCCAAAGCAGCCATTTTTCTCCAGGGGAACTGACCTCTGTTATGCAGAGACCAGCTGTAATTCCATGAGATCTCCAGGCCAGACCTGGAGTCTGGCAGCCTTAGGAATGAGGCAATGTGCAAGCCATTCAGGGGAGAAAGTGAACCCCACTGGGTCCAGGTCAGTTCCCCTGGAGAAAGCGGTTGCCTCGGAGGGTTGTCCTGTATGGCATTTATACCCCACTGAAGTTCTTGCTCTCCTCCTCCTCCAGGGTCTACTTCCCCAAATCTCCAGGAATTCCACAACCTGGAGTTGACAACCCTAATCCCTCCCCAAACCCTGCCCTCCCCAGGGCTCACTCTCCACATCTCCAGGAATTTCCCAACCTGGAGCTGGCAACCAGTGTTCCCTCTAAGCTGCCGCAGCCAAATTGCTGGCTCACAACTTTCATGCCAGTCGCTCACAAAAGTAGAATTTTTGCTCACAAGACTCCACAGCTTAGAGGGAGCACTGCTGGCAACCCTAACCCTAACCTTCCCCCATCCCCAACCTGCCTTCCCCAGGGCTCACTCCCCAAATCTTCAGGAATGGCCCAACCTGGCAACCCTAACCCACCCCAAAACTTGCCTCCACAGGTCAGCTCCTCAAATCTCCAGGAACTTCCCCCAACCTGAAGTTGGCAACTGTCCCCAAAACCCTCCCTTCCCCAGGCCCACTCCCCAAATGTCCAGGAATTTCCCAACCTGCAGCTGGCAACCCTAAGTCCACCCTCCCCCAACCCAAACTCTGCCCTCCTACGACTCTCCCCCAATCACCAGGAATTTCCCAACCTGCAGTTGGCAACCCTAAGTCCACCCCCCCCAACACAAACCCTGCCCTCCCCCAGGGCACACTCCCCCAAATCTCCCCCAGGGTCCACTCCCCCAAATCCCCCAACCTGGAATTGGCAACTGTCCCCAAAACCCTCCCTTCCCCAGGTCCACTCCCCAAATCTCCATGAACTTCCCCAACCTGCAGTTGGCAACCCTAAGTCCACCCTCCCCCAACCCAAACCCTGCCCTCCCCCAGGGTCCACTCCCCCAAATCTCCAGGAACTCCCCCCCCCAAGCTGGAGTTGGCAACCCTGCCCTCCTCGGGGCCCGCTCCCCATCTCTCCAGAAGTTGGCAACCCCTAACTCCCCAAACCACCCCTCCCTCCCCCCCCACTTATGGGGCAGGGGGACCCCTGGGAGAGAGGGGGGGCTGCGGGCCCTTCTTCCCACGCGGGTAACACAGCGGGGGAGAAGCGGGGGAGCCGCCGGAGAGAGGTCGGGCAGGAGGGGCGCGCTCAGTCTCAGGTCTCCTCAGGCGGGCCGGGCCGGGCCGCGCGCGAGGGGCCGCTACCTTCGCCTGGCGCCGCTCCGCTCTGAGGGCCGCCCGCCCGGCCGGCCGCCCTCGCCGCCTCCGCCGCCTCCTTCCTCTCGCCTCCTCCGTACCACAGCCAGGCGAGGACGGCGGCCACCAGGGCCATCAGGAAGGCCGGCCAGAGCCCCGCCACGGGCCCGTCGTCGCCGCCGTCGTCCAGGGACAGCGCGGCCTTGGCGCCGTCCCCGCCCCCCTGGGCCATGGCCGAGGCGGCCCCGCAGCCAGCGACGCTCGCCCACCACCACCACCACGACCAGGACGACGGGAGAGGAGCCGGGCGGCCGCGGCTGGGACGCCGAGCTGAAGTCAGACGGCCCCGCCTCTCCCCGCCGGTGCCTTATAGCGGGCCCGCCCGCCCGCCCGGAGCGAGCCAGGCACCTGCCCGCCGCGGGAGGAGCCTCGGGCCCGGGCGGCGCCTCCTCCTCCTGCTCCAGCTGCTGCAGCGTCCGGCTCGGCCTCGGCGTGAGGGGAGAGCTTGTTGCGAGCAGCCAGTGTCAAAAACCGTCGTTGTTATCTGTGTGCCCTTGACACAGAAGAATCAGAGCGCCCTCTGAGCTGCGGGGGGAGTCTCGTGAGCAAAAAAAGTCTACTTTAATGTTCCCTC
The DNA here is from genome assembly GCF_001447785.1 of Gekko japonicus. NCBI lineage: Eukaryota > Metazoa > Chordata > Lepidosauria > Squamata > Gekkonidae > Gekko > Gekko japonicus. The sequence continues at coordinate 811,401 of NW_015176468.1, read as the reverse complement.
CAAGCTGTGGAGTCTTGTGAGCAAAAATTGTCCTTTGTGAGCTACTGGCATTAAAATTGTGAGCAAGGGATTTGGCTACTGCACAAATTAGCCTGCTCTGGAGCCATCCTGCCTGAGCTAAGACAAAAATGTGTGAGCCGGAGGCTAAAAACCTGTGAGCTAGCTCACACTAACTCATCTTAGAGGGAACACTGTTTGTGAGCTGCTGCTGGTATCAAAGTGGTGAGGGAGCCATTGGGACTGCGGCATCGATTCGTGGAATCCGGAGCGGTGCTCCCTCCCGGCTGAGTGAGTGTGAGCCAGCTCGAGGTTTTTTTAGCCTCCGGCTTCACACATTTCTGTCCTAGCTCAGGGAGGAGGGCTCCGGAGCAGTGTCCCCTCTAAGCCGAGTTAGTGTGAGCCAGCTCACAGCTTTTTAGCCTCCGGCCCACACATTTTTGTCTTCGCTCAGGAAGGATGTGGCTCCAGAGCAGACTAATTTATGCAGCAGCCAAATCGCTCGCTCACAACTTTAATGCCCAGTAGCTCACGAAGTAGAATCTTTGCTCACCAGACTCCACAGCTTAGAGGGAACATTGCTCCGGAGCAGACTAATCTATGCAGTGGCCAAATTGCTCGCTCACAACTGTAATGCCAGCAGCTCACAAAGTAGGATTTTTGCTCATAAGACTCCACAGCTTGGAGGGAGCACTGCTCTGGAGCCAAGAAAAGAGGGAAGAGGAAAGGAGGAGCGTGAGTGTGAGAGAGAAGGTGTATCTATGATCCCTCTCCCCATAGTTAATTTTCTTACCGTAACTGTTTTAATAACTGTGATACTCGAGATTACTGTTCCGAACTTTTATCACCTTGCCCTATTATTATTACTATATAAAGGTAAAGGTTCCTGAAGTGTAGTGGGTTAGACGCGTAAAGAAAGCATGGAAACTGATGTAGTGATCAGCATGGCTTTACTGGTACACAACAAGACTAAGAACTAACGGCCGGCAGGCCAACTATATACACAGTCCAGGGGCTTCCCCTGGTCCCATTGGTGGGTTTGAATCTCCCGCCAAGGTCCCATTGGTTCCCCCCAGTGGAGGGACTAGAATCCTAGTCCCATTGTTGTGCCGGACTGAAGCTCAGGAGTGTGCGCTGACCTCCGGTGGCGGTCAGCGGACACAACATCCCTCCCCCCATAGTCCGGGCCCTCCCCTAAGTCACGTAGTCCTTTAAGTACGATGGGGACCGTCGTACTCTAGCTGACCGTCGAGGGGTGGCCCCTCGTGCTTCCGGAATTCCGACCTCAGGGCCGGGTTCTGACGAGGGAGCTGGTGCTCCTGCTTCCGCCGCCTCCGGAACGGGGTTTTCCTCGACCGAAGCTGGGGCCGTGGGGCCCTGTGCCGGGTGCTCCTCGGCTGGCAAGTCCTGTGCAGTCGCCTCGGGTGTGGTCTCTCTAGGTTCCGTCTGCTGTCTCGTCTCTTCCTCCGTCTGGGACTCCGGTAGCACTCGCTGTCTGAGCTGGTCGATGTGCCTTCTCCATATCTGCCCGCACTCCATGGATACCTCGTACATCACAGTACCCAGGGGACGGAGTATGCGGCCCGCGATCCACTCCGGACCGCGGCCGAAGTTTCTGGCGAGAACCGGGTCCTCTGGGAAGAACCCCCTTGGTGCTTCCCTCTGCTCGACTGCGTTTCTTTGGTCGGGGGCCCGGTCGGGGTGCAGGCGGTCCAAAAGGATCGTTGGCTTTCGACCCATCAGTAGTTCTGCTGGGCACCTTCCGCTGACAGGGTTGGGAGTCGTGTGCTGGGTCAGGAGGAATCTGGCGATGCGGCATTCCCATTCCCCTTCCACCATCCGGCTCAAGGCCTCCTTTGCGGTTCGGACCATTCGCTCCGCTTGGCCGTTGGTTGCGGGGTGGAACGGCGCTGACCGGACATGTCGGATCAAGTTGCTGCTGAGGAACTGCTGGAATTCCTCGGACGTAAAAGCCGTCCCGTTGTCCGACACGATGGTGTCCGGCAGCCCGTGTGTGGCAAAGAGTCCTCGTAGGGCGCGGATGGTGGCTTTTGCGGACGTTGCAGCCACGGGGCTTATTTCCAGCCACTTTGAGTAGGAATCCACCGTGACCAGGAACAGCCGTCCCTGGAATGGCCCTGCGAAGTCTATATGGAGCCGGGACCACGGGGTACGGGTGGATTCCCACGCCTGCGCTGGTGCCCCCGGTGGGCTGGGTCTCACCGCCTGGCAGGGCTGACAACGCTTGACCCATGCTTCCACCTCTGCGTCGATGCCGGGCCACCAGACGTAGCTTCTTGCCAGCCCTTTCATCCGGACGATGCCCGGGTGAGCTTCATGCAGTGCCTGGAGGACCCTCTGGCGTAATGCGTGTGGGACCACGACCCTGTCTCCCCATAGCAGGCATCCCTTGTGTGCAGAAAGTTCGTCCCGCCGGGTAGCATACGCCGCGAACTCAGGGTCTGTCTTCTCAGGCCACCCCCTCACCACCCAGCCCAGAACCCGGGATACCACGGGGTCCCGAGCCGAGCGGCGGGCAATGTCCCGCGCTTGCAACGGGGCCTCCGGCAGGCCCTCCAGCTGAAGGACCCGGAAGGCTGGGGCCGGGTCCTCAACCACCTCAGGTAGTGGGAGGCGGCTAAGAGCGTCCGCGTGGCCCATGGCTTTCCCGGGGCGGTGTAGGAGCAGATAATTGTAGCCAGCGAGGAAAATAGTCCACCTTAGGACTCGCGGCGAGAGAACCTGCGGCGTCCGGCGGTCGGGCGCGAAGAGGCCGAGGAGCGGGCGATGGTCTGTGACAATGGTGAACGGCCTGCCGTATATGTAGTCGTGGAACTTCTTGACCCCGGCCACAATTGCGAGACCCTCCCGGTCGATCTGGGCGTAGTTCCGCTCCGCCGCAGAAAGGGTTCGAGAGTAATAAGCGACCGGGACCTCCCTGCCGTCGGCCAAACGGTGAGCCAACACAGCCCCGACCCCGTAAGGCGAGGCATCGCATGCCAAAACCACCGGTAATGTCTCATCAAAATGGGCCAGG
>NW_015176468.1:770990-806847 GCF_001447785.1 Gekko japonicus | reverse complement strand
GCGCAATGACACCGGGGGGCCCGTATACCTGCCCAGCGAATCATCAAAAACCGTGGGGAATTCCCGGCAGATTCCCTCGTAGCCCTGGGCGGCGCACAGCTGTATTCCCTCGACGGTGATTCCCAGAGGCTCGAACCAAGCCCGCCCCAGCAGACTCACTAGGTCGCCGGCGACCACAATCAAGTCCAACCGCCTTTTCAACTGTCCGTATTGCACCCTAAAGGTCCCGACCCCCTTTATTGGCACCGGGTTTCTCTGGAAGTCCATGAGGGTGACTTGTGCTGGCCGCAACCGCGGCCCCCCCCTGGGGCATAACTGCTTGAGCGTGGCCTCCGAGATGATGGAGGCCGCGGAGCCCGAGTCTATCTCCATGCGGCAGGGGGACCCTTCTATTTCTACGGTCACCATAAATTTGGGGTGGGCCGCCTTCCCGGGGAGTTGGAGTACCTTTTCCTCGGTGTGCGCGATCCTGTAGAGGTCCTCGCTATCCGCGCCGTCCTCGAAGTGGGCCTCCGCTCGGTGGCGCGGAGGTTGGCCGCGGCTGGGGACCTTGGCGCGACAGGCGCGGGCGATGTGTCCAGTGCGCCCGCAGGTCCGGCAAACAGCTCCCCTGAACCGGCAAGTATTCCGGTCGTGCGGATCCCCGCAGCTGGCGCACCCGGGCTGGATTGTGTTGGGCGGCTGGCGACCGGAGTTCGCGTTCGCCCGTGGGGTGCGCCGCGGAGCTTGAGTGCGGTGGACGTCCTCATCCGGGCTATTGGGTGTCCCGGTGTTGGCTTGATGTGCGGTCGAGGTGGCTGGGTGGGACCTTTCCCAGGCAGATGCGGTGGCCATGGCCGACGCAATGGTGACCTTCTCGCCCTCCATGATGCGTCGCCTCAGCTTCTCCTCCCGCAGGCCTGCGACGAACCGGTCCCTCAGCGCCATTTCTAAGTGACCCTCGAACTTGCAATCCGCGGCCAGGCGGCGGAGCTCGGCGAGGAACAAACAAGAGCCAGCGCTGTCCGAAGACGTTTCCGTGGTCATGTGGCCGGCATGACTAAACGCCAAGGCGCACGGAACGCTGTTACCTTCCCACCGAAGTGGTACCTATTAATCTACTTGCAATTTCTTGCTTTTGAGCTGCTGGGTTGGCACTGGCAGGAGCTGGAACGAGAGACGGGAGCTTACTCCGTCATGCAGCACCCTGGTCTCGAACTGCTGAACTACTGACCTTCCACAGCCTGCAGTTCAGCGTCTTAACCACTTGAGCCACCGCAGCTCCATTATTACTATATACAGTGTTACAAATTGCTGTACTCTGTTTCTATTTGTTGGCATATGGGCTGATTTGTACTGTTTTCTTTTTAAAGTTATTGTTATGCCAATTATTGAAATTGCTCTGGAGCCACCTCCTTCCTGAGCTAAGACGAAAATGTGTGAGCCAGAGGCTAAAAAACTGTGAGCTAGCTCACACTAACTAACTGCATAAAATATATATTTTTAAACCTTTTGGAGCATTTGCTTTGCAGTCCAGGGTACCAACTCTCACTTGGCATATACCTGGAGATTTTTTCCCCCTTTTCCAAATGATCTTTATTGAGATATACGGAACACAACTACAAAGCATCAAGTAAGAGCTGTCGAAGCACACAGGCATAGCTTAAATTTACAGTATTGATATCGTGTAAACGATGCTTAATACATTAGGAAGGGAATAACTTCAGCTAAACAAGGGCACAAACAAACATAAAACTGTGGTTTGTATCTAGTCAGGAGGTATGAGTGGACGGATTTCAGTATATAAGAACTATCATTAAAAGGAAAGCATTCAAAAATATGAGCACCCCCCCCCTCACCTGTCGTCTAAAGTGGTACAGCCCAGGTTCATCTTCTCCCCGCATGAGCACTAGGTCAAAGCACAAAAACATATCTGATGAGCCGCTCCTGTATTTTATTTATTTTAAAAGTGATATAAAAATGCTACTCAGGCTTCAGCACTGTCAACAAAAGACCTTTCCTTCCCATAAGCAGCTGTGGCATAGTTTGATTTATTGCTCTGTAGTAGAGGATGTGTCCATTACCAAATCAATCATTATTTGTTAAAAAGCAAAAAAACTGGCTTACAAATATATCAAAAAGTATTTAAGTGAATTTGCAAAGACACAAGGCACTGATATATAAAACCCCATAAGATCAAATTTTAGATGCACCTGTAACTTAGTGAGTCCAAAGCTTTTAGGTGTCATTCAGGGGGGGAAACCAATCCCCACCCCCCCATCTTTGCCCCTCTGTTACTCTTTCGCAATTGACAATATGCTTAGCTCCTGAAGATGGATTCCAGCAGCTGCAGCAGAATTGTGATATTTGGATGCATTTTAGGATTGTTGAGCTTTCTAACTGCTAGTTTTAAATGCCGGTTTCATTTCCCCTCACTGCCGCCCTTGAATTTTATTTTATTTTTTAGCATCTGAATTCCAAATTGGACTTCTTAAGAGCCCACTGCCCTTCTGTATTTGCGGGCAGTTCTGGAGAAATTGGAAGATTTTGGAAGAGTAGGTGGGCAGGTCTTGGTAGGGTCACCAGATCCCATTTTCACAAATTAGATTTACCAACTATGCTAATTGAATTTTATTACCCATTTTGATATGCCTCTTAGAGTAGTGATGTCAGATATTAGGACGGGATTAAAAGATTATTCCGGTAAACGATTAAGCTAACGGCCAAGAAAGCTGAGCACGAGAGAGTTTGCAGCACAGACTTTGCCTATCTGCAGAAATTAAATAGCTACATCTGCAGTGAGATACATACTCACTGATTCAAATGCTAGAAAAGGTACCCAAGTCCATTCTAGACCAACCCTTCATTTAAATCCCTTTTTATCTTCGCCTAATCGTGGTCATAATTTGAATTCTAAGACCCACTAATGAGATCTGATTCCCAGCTATCTCATTAAATATAGGGGTGGCTAATTGGATGTCTGTGTGAATCTATTTCAAGAAGCCAGAGTTCTTAATCTTCCCATGTCACCCAGAGCGTTTAAACTTTACAGGCTATTAAATGTCATTTTAATTTATAGAAGCACAAGTGCTCAGTCTTCACAATGGCAGCCTTGGGAATTCTCTGTTGAGGCCTCCTACCGTGAATGCCTGCCTGCCTCGTTAGCACTCGTGTCTAAAGTAAAGATTATGCTGTAAAGTAAAAGTAAAGTAAAAATTATGCCGATGTATTATTGGAGATGAATGTTTTATATATCTATTCTTGGTTTTAACCTTTAATTATTTATTGTACGTTCTCTCCTGTTATAAGCTACCTTGTGCCTTGCCTGCAGGGAAGGGCAGCCTAAAAACCTAATAAAATAAAATAATTAAAAATAAAGCAGTCATGTTTTCATCTTCATGAGGAAACCTGCATAAGATAAAGTCTTCAAAGCACTGGAGGACTATTAGTTTTGCAGTGACACAGTACACAGCAAATTCTGCTATAAAGGTACATGTGTTCTGAGAAATGAAAAAGCAGTCCTTAAATTATAACCTTCCAATGATGTGTGCATCTTTTTAATTTTTAAAAATTCCTAACAGTTAGTAAATGTCCACAAAACTAAGAGGAGTAACAGTGGATAGATGTCCACAAATTTGTTGAACTGTATTGGACTGCGGTGGCTCAAGTGGTTAAGACGCTGAACTGCAGGCTGTGGAAGGTCGGTAGTTCAGCAGTTCGAGCCCCGGGTGCCGCAAGACGGAGTGAGCTCCCGTCTCTGGTTCCAGCTCCTGCCAACCTAGCAGTTCGAAAGCAAGAAATTGCAAGTAGATAAATAGGTACCACTTCGCTGGGAAGGAAACAGCGTTCCGTGCACCTTGGTGCTTAGTCATGCCGGCCACATGACCTCGGAAACGTCTGCGGACAGCGCTGGCTCTTCGGCTTTGAAACGGAGATGAGCACCGCAACCCTAGAGTCGGCTTCGACTGGCTTTCGAGCAAGGGAACCTTTACGTTTACCTTTACTGGACTATTTACATTGGTGTCTTTGGAATGGATCTGAATGGTCATTTAGAGTACTACACTGTTAATATAAGAATGTTTTGAATCAAGTGTCAAGTATTTTCGGGTACAGTGTTATAGTTTTCGACTGTGTTGTTATATGCACCACCTGGAGGTTGGCAACCTTAAATACAGGTGATTGTTTTGCTCTCCCCCCCCCCCCCCAAAGAACTACTCATTCCCTGGACCAGCAGGTTTAGCCTGTTCTCACTGCCTCAGTCTGCTCATTTGTTCTACCATTGATTTGTTTTGTGGAGCACTCAGTACCGTAACTCTCTATTAGTGGCTGTCAGGACCGATCTGCTGTTATTGTAAGAGGGGAATCACCCCTGCAGATAAATCCGCCTCCCCTGCTGTGGTTGGCTTCGAGTCGAGTTCCAGGATGAGGCCTACAGTCGTCAAGCCTCCCACCTGGAGCAGAACCAGCTACTTATTCACGGCACAGTCTCTCAGATGCTAAAAGAAGCACCAATGCATGTCAGACTCAGAGGTAAGTCCCACAGAGATGAGTGGCATTTACTCCCTAGTAAGCACACAGCTTTAATTCTTACTAATTTCAAGGAGAGAGTTGTGTCTGCGCTTTAATCTCTCCTGATGAAATCAATTGGATTTGGCCCTGTTTAACTATGGATGGCTTGTGGGTTTGTTGATTTTTTTTAACTCTGTGCATGTAACACACACATTTATATGGCTGTATGGTTAGGGTGACCTTCAGTGAATTTGTTACTTCTAAGTTACACTTTTCACACAAGTAGACACCTCACATAAGCGGTGTGGTCGTAGTATTGGCTTTGCAAGAATATTTCACTCGTAGACCTGCACATCCGTCTTTTACATTTTTCAGTTTGCCCTTCGTCCAGGGATTGAGCTTCAGTTTATCAGACCTCATCTACCTGATTATCTTCTCCAGGGATCTGTTTCAGTTTTCCACAGAATCACCCAACTCAGCTGCTAAGGAGAAGTGGCACCGTGTGTCATCTGCATTTTTTTTTTAAACATATATTTATTGAGATTTCGTGCTTAACAAACACACACACATACATACTAAACATTGACACAACATAGATTTACACAACAGTTGATTCTCCCAACACTTCACAATGATCACATGGCTTAATCATATATGAGTATCCTGTATATTCTACCTAGTTTCTTACCCATACCGTGTAGTTGCATTACCCAAAGACTTTACCAACTGTTCTGATCTAGTACCTCTCTATTATTCTACCATAATTCCTAGTACGTTGATACATCAACCCTTAATACGTCTATTTAAATTTTTCACAATTTCATCTTTCTCTTTTATTAATCACATAATTAATCAGGATCAGATCCCATTAATAAACCATCATCAAGCCATACTAGTCCCAACTATACCTAGCATAACCAGGTTTGTACATCACAGTAACCTATATATTAGTCTTAGACACTTTGGTCATTTCAATCTCAGGGCAAAGTAATAAACCACTGTATTCTTACAACAACCTACAACTCGCTACTACCCTTTGCCTACCAAGTTACTTACCCAATTCATAACCCCTACCTAGTGCTCAAATCCCCAATTTAGTTTCCCTAGCAGGCTTAATTTTAAATCACACAAACTAATCAACTATCAAAACAAGAACACTAACCCTTTCAAATTTAATTTGTATATTAATATATTGCAGGCAGTGCATATAAACCATCCAAATCAATATAATATTGCCAAGCCATCAATTTCATTTCACTTACATAGGCGCATATTTTAAATTTACTCTTTATCTGTTCTTTTACCATCCTCATTCCTGAACATAAATTCCCTAGCCAAATTTTAATTATACCATTCTCCACATCCTTAACTCATAATATTACTTTTTATAACAACTACACACCTCCTTTGGCAATTATTTTAATGAGGGATCCAGCAACCACTTTCACTTTATGTTCAGCCCTTGCAACCATCTTTCTATGTTCCACACTTCAATAAACCTCTATAAAGAATATTTTTAGATCATACCAGATAATGAGTCATCAAAACAAAAACACTAAATTCCAATTCCTTTTAAACTATAACATCATACCTAGCACCCATATCTTCACAACCTTAACTCAAAAATCCTAAGTTTCATAGCATCTATAAATTTCATTTAGCAAATATTTTTAAAGAAAAATCAGGTAGCAACTTCAAGTTCACACTTTACCCTTGCAACCATCTTTTTATATTCCGCAATAGACCTCTATAGACCAGGGAATATTTTTAAGTCACCCTAAGTAGTCAGTCAGCATAACAAAAACACTAAATTCCAGTTCCTTTTTATCTTGATTCCTTGCATTTTCTTCCAGATGTCGCAAATTCTTGTACTCCTGTAAAGTATAGTCCATATCTTTTTCCACATTCTCTTTTTCCTGTATATTTAATTGTTTGAGCTTATTTAGTTTCCTTTCTCCTTTTCCCAGTTTTTTTCTTTTTATCACTCTCTTCTTTTTCCTTTTAAAGTGGTCTAGCAAACCTTTCTTCCTTCTTCGTGATTTCAACTTTCCTTGGAAGTCCAGCTCCCTCTTCGGGGTTTCCTCCTTCTGTATCTTCTCTTCTGCGTTTATTAATTGAGTAGCCTCTGCGTCTCTTTCCTGTTCTGTTCTCTTTATTTCAGCCTGTTGTTGCGGTCCTTGTATTTGTTCGTTATTAATCTCCGCTTCCAAAATTAAACTTTGCAGGTTTTTAAATACATTTTCAAAAGCCAGTTTGTAAATTAAGTTCACTTCTTTTAACAGCGATTCTTGTATTTGCTCCCACATGGGATCGCAACTTTTAGTCTCTTGGTCTGACTTCTCATTAGCGTCTAGCGCCTCCATTTTTTCTTTCCGTCCTTTCTCCAACATCTCAGTGCAAATAAACTTTAAGCATTTTTACATTTGCATTTTTATAAAGTTTTACTTTGCACCAAGTTCTCCACTTAAGTATAATATTAACAGTAGTAATCCATGGCAGAAAATTGTCTCTCTTACCCCCTTCTCGCCTCTTCCGGTTTCCTTGTTCTTTCCCGTATTACAGATCTTCACGGCCATTTGTCCATATAGTGCGGGAAATTCACGGGGGTATTACAATCCACTCTCTTCTTTTTGCAACTTCTTTTCAATGTGAAGTGTCCTCTCCTCATAAACAAGACTAAACAGATTTAAAAACGTCGGGTGGCTGCGTCTTGGAAGAACATGGGAGCCATGCTCTTCCCCTTCCACACTCCTGCTTCGGGGTGTTACTGGTCACCCCCCCGCTTTGCCGAATCGCGGGAGGGGCCAGCAACAAAGCCCCCTGCCCCAGCGCTCTGTCAGAGAGCGCCGGTCGAGCTCTCCCAATTTTGGGAGGCTCAGAAAAGAGCGCTGGTGGGTCGAGACAGGACGGAGCGAAACAAACGCTCCCCCGCTCGTCGAGGCGCCATACCGGAAGCCGTGTCATCTGCATTTTGATGGCTCCTCACTCCGAACCTCAGGATGGTCTTTCCCACTGTTTTCATGTAGAGTTAAACGTAGAATCATAGAGTTGGAAGGGACCTCCAGGGTCATCTAGTCTAACCCCCTGCACAATGCAGGAAATTCACAACCCCCCACACCCTCAGTGACCCCTGTTCCATGCCCGGAAGATGACAAAAAACCTCCAGGATCTCCAGGCCAGTTTGCTTCCTGACCCCAAAGTGGCGATCAGCATTTCCCTGGGCATGTAAGAAAGGCCCCCAAGAACTAAGCACCAAGGCAACCCTTCCTGCCCTCCCTCTCATGATCTGCCTGAGTTCACAGAATCAGCATCTGATAGCAGATGGCTATCAGATGGCCATCTAGGGGGACAAGATGGACTCCTGCAGGACCCCACAGTATAAATCTCCAAAGGCCAAGAAGCAGTTCCACAGCATCACCTTTGTGCATCAGCCAGCCAAGAAAAGGCACAACCACTGAAGTATGGGGCCTTCCAGTCCCAAGCCAGCCATCTTGATCAGAAAGATTCTGTGGTTGATGGTATCAGAAACCGCTGAGGAGTCCTGAAGAATGAAAAGGGACGTGCTTTCCCTGTCACTTGCCTAGTGAGGATGACCAGTGAGGATGACGGAGTCTACTTCCACCCCATACCCAGACTTGAATTCACACTGTCACAGGTCTAGATGATCTGCCCCCTCCAAGACCACCCAAAGCTGTGTAGCCACCACCCAACTGAGCACCTTGCTCAAGAAGAAGAGTTGGTTCTTATACCCTGCTATTCTCTACCTTGGCTTACAGTCTCCTTCCCTTTCTCTGCCCACAACAGGCACCTAGTGTCGTGGGTCCGGGTCTGACTGAGGCTGACCCGTCCTCAGATGAGGAGGAGGCAGAGAAACAATCAGCCTCCTCTAGAGACAGCCCAGAGGAAGAACCCTTAGCGGTACCTGAGGAGGAGTCCCCAGCAGCTGCACAAGAGATGCAGCCAGAAGGAGAGACCATTCCTGAGCCGGGGCCAGCAACCCCAGCTGCAGACACCCCGAGGCCAGACTCCCCCAAGGCCTAGTTCCCCTGAGTGCCCCACACATAGGGCACAGCAGATGCTGACTCTGCAGGAATGGAGAAGAAGTGCCAGGCTGCAGCTCCAGCAACGTCAACGAGAGGAGTTGTAAGCCTCTGCAGACTCAGCTCCAAAGGGAGGGAGGATCTGTTTAAAACCCCTTGGTGCACCTGCTCCAGTGTGGCAACAACTCCGCAAAATCAGACCTGATTCTGAGTGTGCAGCAGTCACTCCTTGCCTCTGGAAACCTGAAGTCTTGAAACGACTTCCCGGCTAACCAACCTTTGGCTTTCTCACTGACCTTGATTCCAGCTGGTGACTTCAGCTTCTAGCTTATCGCCTCTGTGGCTCCCAGCCAAGTCAGCACACCTTGTGGGGTAGGTGGGGCTGAGGGAGCTCTGAGAGAACTGTGACTGGCCCAAGTTCACCCACCAGGCTTCATGTGGAGGAGGAGCAGGGAATCAAACCCAGTTCTCCAGATTGGAGTTCACCACTCTTAACCACTACACCATACTGGTTGGGTGTTGGGCACCGGGGCCGTAGTTATTGAGGTTATTCAGATCCAGGGATGCCATCACTAGGAAGGGGTCTTACAACCACTTCTTTCATAACATTCAGACCTATATCCTCCCAAAGAGGGGAAGTAATATAATAGAACAGAAACATTCCAGCAGAACCCCAGACTTTTATTAGCCAATCCTTAATCTGGATTTTGTTTCTCTCTCTCCATTTCCTTGCAAATGTTATTTTCAGTACAATTAAGCATTTTTAAATATCTGTCTAAAAAAAAACTACGTTAGCAATTTCTGCTGAAGAGAAGGGGGGGGAATATGACACAATCTCTCAGTGATCTCACTAGGTGTAAAAATTGTGGTTTGACTGAAAGAAAAATAAGCCCTGGTGACAGGTCCAGTATTAAGAGAATGAGGAAGATGTTGTTTTCAAGTCAGACAGCCGCCTTATAGCAAACTGAAGGAAGATCCCTCCCGCTCTCTTGTCCTTTCTCCGTGACTTGCAGGCAGCATCTGCAGAAGAAACTGAAACAGGCAAACAAAATGTTGAACCATCATGGCTAGGCGAGGCAATCGACCTACACAGAGATCTGGCTTTTCTCATGGTACATCACATTATTAATCTTGTGTTGAAAGCCGCCCTGAGCCCAACTCGTGGAATAGGGCGGGGTATAAAATTTGATGATGATGATTTCTTTCACGTTAGCCCTTGTCTGAGGACTATATCAAACATAATTGGGGGGGGGGGGGAGAAATCTTGCTGCATTAAAACAGAAACGGTAAAACAGTGTTGGACTGTGACCTCGGAAACCTTCTTTTGTGTCCCATTTCAGCTCACAGGTAGCTTTGGGGAATAGGTTGTATCGAGAGGTCATTTCCTGCAGGAGCGCACAGGAGCGGAGCTCCAGCAGTAAAGAGCCCAGGGGGCGGGCACATGCAACAAGCCCCACCTCCTGCTCCCAGCAGCTTTCAGTCAGAGCAAGAAGCAGCCAGGTAAGCTGCAGAGGCCCCCCCAGTCCAAAACAGTCCAGTGGCACCTTTAAGACCAAGTTTTATTCTGGTACAAGCTCTCCCTCCTCTGTGAGGACAGATCTGCACGCTCCCCCCCCCCCAATAGCTAGCAATCCAAAAAAGTCCAGTGGAGCCTGAGCGGTCGATGTTGGCTTCTGACACACTTCCGGTGATATCAGGGTGTGTGGCATATGCAAATAAGTTATGCTAATGAGCTCCTGCACCTCTTTTTCTACGGAATGACTCCTGGTTGTATCTTATCCCTAAGTTGTAGACTCATGGTACGGATGTGGCTCCTCTTGAGTTCAATGCCATTTGCTTGCATGTAATGGCCCCGATCCAACTGTGTTGCTTGCACAAGTGGGTCTGCAAGCAGAGAGTCTAGTTAGACAAGCAGGGGTCGCACCAGTCCTCTGTTCAGTGGAGATGGTGGGGCTGAACCCACCACCTCTCTGCCTCAGCCAGCTTGCTAGCCCCATGACTGATACTCTCCTTAGGTTATGGTGCACATAACCCCAGGAGCTGGATAACAGAAATGCTAGTGGTTCTCACTGCATGCATAGTTCTTAACCCACCTAGGGATATGTGCACAGAAGCCTATTTCTCCCATTCCCCTACAGTCGTTCATTGGATCAGAATACATTTGTTTAGCATCATTGGTTGTTGTAGATCTTCCCGGCTGTGTGGCCATGGTCTCGGCATTGTCGGACCTGACGTTTCACCAGCAGCTGTGACTGACATCATCAGAGGTACAACACAGAAAGATGGAGTACTCTGTGCGTCAAGGGGATATCAACTCAGGACTCAGCCCTACCCCACCTTCCTGAGTTGTTATAAATTACCTGCCTACCATTTTTCTTCTCACCTTGACACAGAGAATACTCCATCTTTCTGTGTTATACCTCTGATGATGCCACTCACAGCTGCTGGTGAAATGTCAGGTCCTACAATGCCAAGACCGCGGCCATACAGCCTGGAAAATCTACAACAACTAATGAACTCTGGCCGTGAAAGCCTTTGACAACATATTGTTTAGCATCCTCCACTTGCTGAGTAGGAGTAGGAATTGGTTTTTATACCCCACTTTTCTCTAAGGAGTCTCAAAGCGTCTTACAATCTCCTTTCCCTTCCCCTCCCCACAACAGGCACCTAGTGAGGCAGGTGGGACTGAGAGAGCTCTGAGGGAACTGTGACTGGCCCAAGGTCACCCAGCAGGCTTCATATGTCTCAAAGCAGCTTACAACCTCCTTCCCTTTCTCTCCCCACGACAGGCACCTTGTGAGGTAGGTGGGGCTGAGAGTCAGGGGTCGTTTTGTAGAAAAAGAGCTAGGGGAACTCATTAGCATAACTCATTAGCATATGCCACACCCCCTGACATCGAAGGCCCTCCCTGGCCCCAGGCAGGCAGGGGTGGGGAGAGGCAGGGAGGAAGCAACTTACCCTCCCTCTTCTGCCTCCTCCTGGCTGAATGAGGGCCGGAAGCGGGGCGGCCGGAAGCAGGGGGCGGGGCTTCATCATGTGCCCCGCCCCCCATACCTCACCCGGGGGAACACGATCCCCCCCGAAATGACCTCTGCTGAGAGTGTTCTGAGATAACTGTGACTGGCCCAAGGTCACCCAGCAGGCTTCATGTGGAGGAATGGGGGATCAAACCCGGTTCTCCAGATTAGAGTTCACTGTTCTTAACCACTACACCAAACTGGCTCTTGTATTGGTATTAACGTATAAAGCCAATGCCAACATTTCTTGTGGCGAACCATACTGGAAATGTTTTCCTAAATTACTATTATAAGCGGCCTTAAACCATGAGGAAAGGTGGGGCATAAATGTTTTAATGAACAAACAAATAAATAATAATAAAAGTCCAGCCCGTTTTGGACCTTAGGAGAGACCGTTCTCTAGGTTCTACATACCAACCAAAACTAGGAGCGCAGGCTCCTAAAGGATGCTTCTTATCCAGTGGAATCCCTTTTCTAAAAGAAGTTCCGTTGTATGGAAGTAGCCCGGCCAAAGTTAAGTACATTTTAAGTCACTTTTTCAATGGGTGAGAATTAAGCATATACCAGTGCTTACCCTTTTCCCACTGAAATCAGTGGGACTCATAGGGATTGGAAGTAAACTGTCATCCATCAACTCTACTTCTGCTTTTGGAGACGTTTGGAGGCCATAATGGACTGAATGCGGGCCAATAAACTAAAGACTGAGGTGCTATTGGTTGCTATTAGTTGACTGAGCACATGTGGCTGTGTGGATCCACGCTGTGATAACTGTGAGGCTAGACTACTGTAACACACTGCTTGTGGGTCTGCTCTTGAAGACAGCTCAGACGCTCCAGCTGTGGTTTGATTACCATTGAGAACTAGGTGGAAGGCATATGCATATTCAGGGCTTTTTTTGTAGAAAAAGCCCAGCAGGAACTCATTAGCATAAGAGGTCACACCCGACAGCAGAAACTAATTAGCATATTAGGTCACACCCCTGACAGTACAGCTCATTAGCATATTAGGCCACACCCCGTGCCTTTCCTTGGCTTGCCCAGGTGCCCTGCAGCTTCAGGGAGCCTGGGCAAGGCCCCCGCCCGAGTTTAAACTGCCTTCCCTTGGCTTCTGCGGACAGGCCGGGGAAGGCATGGGGAGGCATTTAAATGCCTCCCCCATCCTTCCAGGACCCCCTGGCCCGCCTGCCTCAGAGTCGCGGGGGGGGGGTTTGCTCTCCAGGCCTTCCCTCTGTAGCCAGGCACACAGAGGTTTTGGCTGTAGTGGGCGTGGCCAACTCTGAAGCCAGCTGGAACTCCGTTCCTGTGCGTTCCTGCCCAAAAATAGCCCTGTATATTGTCCTATCCTGCAGTTGCTGCAATTAGTTATCAGGTTGAATTTAAGGTGCTGGTTACCACCTACAAGCCCCATCGTGGTTTGGGAGCCACACTTTCACTGTGGCAGCTTTGCTCACCTGGAAACCTTTCTGGTGCCACCCTACAATGGGGTTAGACTGACAACTTTATGAAGCATTATATAAAGGCATGTAAACAATCTCTGGTCCTTTTAGGTCGAATCTGCATTTGCATTTTTAAATCAGTTTCGTGCTGCTGTGACGCCATCTTTCTCTATGCTTGCTTGAATGTTGTTTGGAAAAGATTCTTTTAAAGCAGTGCGGAGGTGCAATGACAGTGGAGCCGCCCCAAAAGGACGATAAACATATGTGGACGTGCAAAAGTATGCTAGCACTCTTGAGGTGTGAAAATAACACCAAATGTAGACAGCTTTTTTTGAAGACGGAGTCAAAAGGCTGGGACACTGTGGGAAAGACAAGTGCAGATTCAGCCAGAGTGTCTGTGAAAAGGACATTTTTGTTTGAATGGAAGAAATATCACTATATGCCACTCACTCCAGATGCAGCCGGGAGTGGCAGAGTCCCGTCTAAGCTTTACCATTCAGTTCTACGACTTGCATAACTTAATGGAAAAACAAACAAGCTGCAAAGAGATGGGAGTAAGGAGACACAAAGTTATGCCGACACCAAAATTATCTGAGGAAGGCCTCTAAAGCACAGTTTATTAGTTCTGTCAATTGCGATGAGAACGAGAAAGGTCGGAGTTTTTCTCTCCAAAATTTAGGTAAGGAAACCAAACGGTTTTGAACTCCGTTATTTTGTCATCAAGTAGCTTCTTCATGCGCTCCTCTGAAGTCCGCTTTATTTCAGCATCCTTCTTTACTGATGTCCTTCTTTGACTGTCAACAGTGCTGGCAATGGAATCATCCTTGTCCTACCGTGTATAAATACACATTAATATTGTCATAGAGAGAGGGAGTGGGAAGGCCAGGTGTGTTTCCGGTATCAAACACGGCACTTTTACAGTGCAATCCTAAGCAAAGTTACCCTCTTCTAAATCTGTTGACCCTGATCTGGATGGCCCAAGCTAGCTCAATCTCATCCGATCTCAGAAGCTAAGCAGGATCAGCCCTGGTCAGTACTTGGATGGGAGACCACCAAGAAAGCCCAGGGTTGCTATGCAGAGGCAGGCGATGGCAAATCACTTCTGTTCCTCTCTGGCCTTAGAATCATAGAATCACAGAATGTTAGAGTTGGAAGGGACCTTGCAGGCCATCTAGTCCGACCCTCTGCACTCTGCAGGAGCATAGCCGAAAGATAGCCCTATGACATACCCAAACGATGGTTGTCCAGCCTCCGCTTGAAAACGTCCAGCGAAGGAGCATCCACTACCTCCCGAGGCAGACTGTTCCACTGCTCAACCACTCTTACAGTTAGGAAGTTTCTCCTGATATTTAGCCGGTAACAACTCACTTGTAATTTCCACCCGTTAGATCTAGTCTTGCAATCCGGAGCAAGAGAGAATAGATCCACTCCATCTTCTACATGACAGCCCTTCGAATACTTGAAGACTGCAATCATGTCCCCTCTAAGCCTTCTCTTTCCCAGGCTAAACATACCCAACTCTTTCAACCTTTCCTCATAAGACTTGGATTCCAACCCTCTCAGCCTTGAAAAACCCATGAGGGGTCGCCAAATTCAGCTGGGACTTGAAAGCACTAACCCTAACCCACCACCACCAAGTCCATTGAAGTCAATGGTCTCGGAAGGGCCTAACTCTGCTTAGGAACACAATTTGTACCATCTCTCCCAGCTGTGAGCTGCAATTCCATACCTGCGCATCATCTTCCACCTTGGAGAAGAGGTAGGGCTGAACTGGGTTCGGGCATGAAACTGGTTTTAGATTGAGCCTCTGCTCCAATCACTTGCCCTCAATCCAGTGAAGGAGATTCAGACATGTAAACAAACTTCTGAGCCCTCAGCGCTTTGGTCAGAAATCTTGAGCGTAAAATTGGATGCACATCAGATAGCGAATGCTGTCTATTCATACTGCATGGCTTCCGAGGGGTTGTGTCATTCAGATGCGCATCCCCATCCACACCCACACTAAAATACTTTCTCCCTTTGCGCTAAAACTGGATTGGGGAGCTCAGTGGTCATTTGCAGCCGGAACAAGCGGGGACGGCGTTCCGGCAGTAAGAAGCTTCCCCCCTGCCTTCCCTGGCCTGCCCACCGAGGGGGAAGGGAGAGGGGGAAAGGAATGGAACCCAGGCACTTCTGCCTGTCAGAGGGGCTGGCGCCCTGGCCCCTCTGTCAGGCAGAAGCGCCTGAGACCGCTTGGAGGCGAAGGGAAGGGAGATATCAGGGGGTGTGCCATATGTGAATAAGTTATGCTAATGAGTTATGCTAATGAGCTCCTGCACCTCTTTTTCTATGAAATGACCCCTGGGGGAGCCCATCACCCCTAGGAGGAATCCTAGACATCCGTCTTCTCAGCTATATGGTGTTCATCTACCACACACCAGCCCACTGTGAAGAAGGTATTTGGGGGGGGGATATCAATTATTTAAATGTTACTCTGCTAGGGTTGGTGGGAGAGACTATCAATTGTTTCAGTGTAACTCTGCGAGCCTGGAGATCTGCCAGAATTACAACTGATCTCCAGATGACCGATGGGTACCCCCCTGGAGAAAATGGCTGCTTTGGAAGGTGGACTCTATGGCATCGTACCACGCTGAGGTCCCTCCCCTTCTCAAATTCTGCCTTCCCCTGGGACCAGGCCCTTAGCCAGGATCTTTTAATTGGGGGGGGGCTTTAAATAAGTCAGGGGGCAGCCCTGCACACCCCATCCAGTGGTATCCCATCCAGTGACATGGCAATGGAGGGTGGGGCTGACGGGCAAGGTCACAGCTTGAGGGCAGGGGTGGGGCTCCAGCAGGCAGGCTCGGCTCCAGCAGGCAGGCTCGATGAGGGCGATGGCGTGGTGCAGCACAAAAAAATAAAATAAGGATTTTTCAAGGGGGCTGGGCTGGATGGGAAGGTTTGGGGGCCTTGGTGGTAAGTTGGGGGGCTAGGCCCCAAGATGCCCCACTGTAGCTACAAGCCTGCCAGGCACCATCCCCAAATCTCCAGGAATTTCCCAAGCCAGACCTGGGAAATTTAGACACTGCTTTTCAGCACGGCATATGGAATGGGAGTAAGAGAGACGCAGCCAGGGCTAGCTTTGTTACCAGGCGCCCACAGGACATAATTTTGGCATTTATGCTGCAGCGGCAGTAGATGAGAGGGAAGTTGGTTTCCAGAACAAGTGCAGAGAAGAATGCAACCGCTGCATGTTTTTATGCAAAACTACATAGTTGTGGCCTTTAAAAAAAGAGAGGTTCCGTTCTGTTCCTTTAACAGCGGCGTAAGTAGCAAGAGCGAGTGCTAGAACACTTTAGTGGCAAAGGGCAGAATGATTACGTCACATTCCATTATTCTTTCGACAGAAATGCAGCTGCTGGAATTACAGTTTGAAGGGATGGGGAAAGTTGTGGGAAACGGCACTCCTTATCGAACACTGGAAATTAACACCTCAAGCCACTTCATAAGAACACAAGAGACGCCCATGTTGGATCAGGCCAATGGCCCATCCAGTCCAACACTCTGTGTCACACAGTGCCCAAAAAATACCAGGGGCCACCAGGAGGTCCACCAGTGGGGCCAGGACACCAGAAGCCCAAGCACCAAGAATACAGAGCATCCCTTGCCCCAGAGACGGAGAGTTCCTATCTAAACCTATCTATTCCCTCCTTCTCCCCACACATACTGGGAAAATTTATGAGTATCCCAGTGGAGGGAGGGAACACCTAGGTGAGTTTTAGCAGGAAATTGGCTCATGTGAGTTGTCAACTAAGATCTCTTAAGTTCAGATCTCACCTCAACCACAATGAGGGTGGCGCCTGAAGACCTCCTGCTATTACACTTAACCTCCAGATGATCGAGATCAGCTCCCCTCTAGAAAATGGCTGCTTTGGAAAGTGGGCTGTACGGCATTGTACCCGGCTGGGGCCCCTCCCCTCCCCAAACCCCGCCCTCTCCAGCTTTCACCCCTGAAATCTCCCAAGTATTTCCCAGCCCAGAGCTGGCAGCCGTAATCACGGCCTCACGAAACGGACTGAGGCAAGCTACCGTTCTTTTAGCCTCAGCCCATGGACTGCAATGCGTGTGTGTGTGGGGTATCACTACTAGCCCCACCTTATTGAGCCGTTAAGATTTCTGAAATATTGCAAGTGTGCTCTTAGACCACTTGGAATATGCTACCGAAATGATATGCTCCCGTTTATAGGCGCTTTTCAGATGATTAAGCGTAGAGCCCTTGATACTGAAAACACAAAGGCTTCACAGCTTAGCCAATAAATCTCGTTCCCCCCCCCCCGAACTTTGAGATGCCCCTTACGGTAGCCCGAATGGACCCATATCTATCTGGTATTCAAGCACCGCAACAGCGCAGAGCTTTCTCTCTAGCAAGATTCAATGTAATACCATCAGCAATCTTGCATGGGAGGTATAATTACATCGTATATGCGGATAGACTTTGCCATTGCAATTCTGGATGTATTGAAACTGTTTTGCATATTTGTTTGCATTGTCAATTTAGGACAGGATATTTAAATCCTATCTTAGCCAACACGACGAACCTTCCCGATGCTTTAAAAGTGCACCATCTTTTAAATGACTCTGTTCCGGAAATATCAATGAACGTAGCCATGTCTTTACAATCAGCGATAAAGCTACGTCAGGAAAACGTCCAATGAGTAATTGTTTTATGCTACCTTATGTTTCATATGTCTGGCTATACATGGTTTTAAATGTATATTTCTTCTTATAATAATCCTTTTTAAGGTATTTTATGGCAATAAAGATCAACTGAACTGAACTACACTGAGAAGTCTTACTCAACAGGGGAAGCCTTTCCTAGCATGGAGTTGTAGCAACTGGGGGAGGGGGGGGATCTCCAGTCGATTTCTGCCTGTTATGCAGTTGCTAAAACCACAGAACCTCACTCCACAACAAATGTGGGGAAAACCCAGTTTTCTGGATGAAGAAACATGATTTTCTGCATTCACAGCTAAAATAATGCATTCTGTTTTTCCTTGTGTGGTGTGGGGGGGGGGCAGATGCTGGGTACATCCAACTAAAATCTTATCCAGACTCGATACCCCTCCTGAGCACTTGATGTTTTAAAACTGTTCCTTGGTGCTTCTTTACCCTCCTAATATTGCTCCCTTTCAATTTCACTAATATTGCTCCCTTTCAATTTCACTAATATTGCTCCCTTTCCTTGATGGCTTTATTTATTAAATTCCCATGTGACCATAGCAAAGATTTCCGAGTGATTTACAGTAAGACAAAATACAACAATTCATAAAGATAAATAACAATGTACAATATAATACAGTTAAAATACAGCATACAATGTAAAATACAGCATACAATGTTAGAAAAATAGTACATACAATAGAATACAAAGTAAAATACAATAAAAATACAAAAGTAATAACATCTGTAAAACTACCTTATAGACACACTATAAATGTATGAAGAATTAAACCCAAAGATTCCTAAGATTCTTAATTTGGACATGAACACGTGAAGCTGCCTTGTACTGGAATCAGACCCTTGATCATTCAAAGTCAGTAATTTCTACTCAGACCGGCAGCAGCTCTCCAGGGTCTCAGGCCAGAGAGTCTTTCACACCACCTACTGCTTGGTCCTTTATAGCTGGAGATGCTGGGGACTGAACCTGGGACCTTCTATGTGCCAAGCAGAGGCTCTACCTCTGAGCTACAATGCTTCCCCAAATAGCTCTCCGAAACAATTTCCAGTTGTTCTCTCGGAAGCCAGCAGAGACAGTGACAGGTGACTCTTCATAAGCCTGACATTTCCCAGCTGAGAAGACCATCACTGAGAAGGCTGTAGAACTTATCACGAACATCTGTTTCTCAGATGAAGGTTGTGTTCTCAATGCACAGTGAGGGTGTGCAAGGGCACATACCAATTTTGGCTTGGCTCAGTATGTGTGTGTGTTTAGTGCCGTCAAGTTGCTTCTGACTTGTGGTGATCCTATGAACTAATTGCCTCCAAAACATCCTATCGTTAACAGCCTTGTTCATGTCTTGCAAAATGAGGACCATGGCTTCCTTGGTGGAGTCAGTCCCTCGCGTGCGGGGTCTTCCTCTATTGCTGTTGCCTTCAACTTTTCCTAGCGTTATTGTCTTTTCCGGTGAATAACCAGGACATGATTAGTGCTCACCACCAGCTTTTCCCTTCTCCTACAGGGAGAGGAGCTCTCATTCTGACCTGTGGAGCAATGCACTGCTTCTGTCTATACCAGAGCTCACTCCAAATTGTCCATATTTCATTGAGAATTCAAGAGAAGAGATCTCATCTGTGTGCTGCTGGTGTCCTGGTAATGAGTGGACCAGGGATGTTTGGATGCCTGGATATATGAGAAGAGGCACTCCTTCAGCTGAGCAGGACCCAGGGCATGTAGGGCTTCCAAGGTCATTCGAACGGGGCCTGGAATCAGGTAACTAATCTAGATGGGTCAGGACTGGTTTTGCATGGTAGCTTAAACTTCCTTCAGTTGAAATTCTGGCCACTATGTTTTTGGCCATTTATAGTTTCCAAGTCAAAAAGAGACTCACATCAAATGAATTCAAATAGCCTAATTTAGAGGGAAGGAGGAGGAGGAGGGGGAGGAAGAGAAGATTGGACTTATACCCCGCCCTTCTCTCGGAGTCTCAGAGCGACTTACAAACTCCTTTCCCTTCCCTTCCCCACAACAGATACCCTGTGAGGTAGGTGGGGCTGAGAGAGCTCTGAGAGAGCTGTCCTTGAGAGAACAGCTCTGACAGAACTATGGCTTGCCCAAGGTCATCCAGCCAGGTGCAAGTGGAGGAGTGGGGAATCAAACCAGGTTCTCCCAGATTAGAGTCCGCGCACTTAACCACTGCACCAAACTGGCTCTTAGCATGGCTTACAGAGGAAAGGTGGCAGTCACTGGAGGGAAGAATGCAGTAGGTGAAAGTAGAGCATGTCCCTCATGCACACACCGCTGCCTGGAGTCTCCAGGAACAATGCTGGATCCAGTAGTACCCCCTGAGCTGCATACGTGCCTATCGACAACTGCTAGATACAAGTCCAGTAGCACCTTAGAGACTAACAAGATCTTCAGGGTATGAGCTTCTGAGAGTCAAAGCTCCCTTTGTCAGATACGAGTGGGAATGTAGAATCCAGCTGTGCTGCTGCAGACCAGCACAGCTGCCCTCTGACTGCTTACTGAGAGTAGGCCATGCATCTACTTCCCAGTCTAAGAGGTCAAGTACCTCTGCCATCTGAAATGAGCTCTGCTTAAGAACATAAGAGAAGCCAATGTTGGATCAGGCCAATGGCCCATCCAGTCCAACACTCTGTGTCACACAGTGGCCAGAAATACCTGGTGCCATCAGGAGGTCCAGCAATGGGGCCAGGGCACTAGAAGCCCTCCCACTGTTGCCCCCCCCCAAGCACCAAGATGACAGAGCATCACTTGCCCCAGAGTCCCTATCTATACCTTGTGGCTAATAGCCACTGATGGACCTCTGCTCCATATGCTTATCTAATTCCCTTTTGAAGCCGTCCATGCTTGTAGCCGCCACCACTTCCTGTGGCAGTGAATTCCATGTGTTAATCACTCTTTGGGTGAAGAAGTACTTCCTCTTATCCGTTCTAACCCGACCGCTCAGCAATTTCATGGAGTGCCCACGAGTTCTTGTATTGTGAGAAAGGGAGAAAAGTACCTCTTTCTCTACCTGCTCTTTCCCATGCATAATCTTATAAACCTCAATCATGTCACCCCTCAGTCGTCGTTTCTCACTGGTTACCCTCACTGGTTTGCCGTCTGCAAAAACCAACAGCGTGTCTGACTGTCCTTCTGCCATACTGATATCCCGCCTTTTCTCGAGGCAGCTAACAAAGCAAAAACACAGGAAACAGCTCTGCAAAGCTACCCTGGCTCCACACCGCACAGTCCTTTGGGCATGAAAACCGGCACGGACTCACTCACCGCAGGCTTCCTGTAGCCTTTCGATTCAAGGAATTCCTCAAAGGCGTATATTCCATGGAGCGGCTTTGCTTCCTCATCCTGCAACAGATTTAATTAAAGTCACCTGCAGGGTGTGTTTGAAAACATTTTGTTGTCGATTCAGGCTTACCCAGATCAGCCGTGCCAAAGAGCCACAGGTGTTTCAGGGCAATGCTCACCAAAAACAGCGATTTGATCTCCGTTTCTGTACACATTTAACAGTACGGTGGTGATATTGGATTTGCTGTTCCTGTTGGCCATTTGGCTTCAGAAACATTGGCACTGTTTACATGTTCATCACAATGTCAAGAGTGACACTCCAGTCATCCTAGGAGGCCCTCTGAAGCTGGATGGGCGGTGGCCCAAGAAAAGGCCTTCTTGGTTGTGGCACCAAAACCTTGTATAATCTCAGGAGATCCCTTACCTCGGTGCGTTTTCAAATGATGCCTTCGGAGATGCTAGCTGGTCGCTATAAGAAAACCCCAGTAGACCAACGTATCTACACATGTGGGCAGTCAGTGGAAGACCTTCCCCATTATATTCTGGCCTGTCTTTTATACATAGAACCTAGGGCCAAATTTCTAGCAAAGGTATTGACAGCCTTATACCCCCTGTCTGATTATGATAAGATGGCCCTTATGCTCTCAGATGAGGACCCCTTCATCTCTTCAAGATTAGATCTCTTCGCCTTCGCCGCGAGAAAAATTAGAGCAAGGAAATCAAATAGTACCATGGCAACTAACTGAGTGTTCTTAAAAGGTCTTGTCGGATTTAAATATTATAGGCTGAGGTCGTTTTAACAGGTTTTATACATTTTATAGAGGTTGAATCTTCTCTCTTTTATCCGATGTTATGTACAAACTCCCTGAGAGTGTTTGGTATTGTGAAGGCCTATGGCCACAGACTAATAAAGTGATTCTGATACTATCACACAGGGCTCCTTTCTACTATTTCTTCGCACACCACCTGGTTGACAACTTGCAGGAGCAGAGCTGCCACACAAGCAGATGCTATTATAGAGGAGCACTCCACTCACACATCCTTGGGGGTGAGGGGAGACTGGGGGTGGGGGTGGGGGGGGCACAGCGGCCGCTCTGGCTGCAGCCACCAGCAGTGAATTGGGTTGGCTTTCTCACCTCCCCTCTTTCTCACCACATTCCTCTCACACTGTCTTTCCGGATGCTTCCGCTGCTTGGGGCAAGGCTTCGCCTCCGGTTCCATCAAGGGCTGGATGATATCTGTGCCGGAGAACTGGGATAGCCACAGGGTTGCTGGCTCTGGGTTGGAAAACACCTGGAGGCTTTGGGGGTGGAGCCAGGAGAGGGCAGGGTTTGGGGAGGGGAGGGGCCTCAGCAAGGTACAATGCCGTAGAGTCCACCTTCCAAAGCGGTCGTTTTCTCCAGGGGAGCTGATCTCTGTCAGCTGGAGATCAGTTGCAAAAGCGGGAGATCCCCAGGCCCCACCTGGAGGCTGGCAACCCTAGATGGCAAAAACTTTTTTGTCCAGCGTGCCGTAAAACGAAAGCGTGGTGATGATGCCCCGTGAACTGCCATTGAGGTAGTGGCAGAGGAAGCTCTGCAGTCAGAGGGCTCGGGGAAAGCGATTGTGGGCTAGTCCCATTTTGTGGTGGAAGAGGACGGCATGCTCAAACCCAGGGGCTAAACTAAGTTCACTGCATTTTCCTGCCCTTTAATGTGGCGTTGGAATGTTCCCTCTTGGTGCCTGCAGGGGGAGCTAGAGCCCCTCTGACTGGGGCAGGTGTCGCTATTGCTTCTTTTCTAACAGAACTCCATAGCCAGGGAAGGCTAGGAAACTGATGGGGTGGGGCTGAACCCCATAAAAGAAAACCCCGAACAGACAGAGTTAGCTGACTTCCACAACAGTAATTCTTAATTCTTCTATAAAAGCACTGCACTCCCATGGGTAACAGAGTATCTTTAAAAAAAACACCCTATTTATTATTGTAAGCCACCTAGAACTATGAGGAAGGGCAGGATATCAATGTTTTGATCAATAAATAAATGTCTGGAAAGTGCCAAACTCTAAGAGGCTTTAGCCTTTTCCTCACCACACAGCTGTTTCAGCTCTGTGTTCATTTTGGTTGCCTGTTTCTGCAGTTTTTCAGCTCTGCAGTATCCCATTTGAGTTGGGACGACCAGAACTGTACTCTGTTTTCCAGATATGGTTGCATCATAGATCTGGGCTAGGGTCGCCAAGTGTATCTTCGCCGGGAGCGGGGGGCTCCCGGCTGGTGTCTTGTGCACGTGCGCGAAGCGCGCGCACACCGCACACACGTCACCCAGAAGTGACGGGAGTTCCCCCCGGGGCCCAATCTGGTGGTGCCGGGGAACGGGCCTCTGGGGCGGGGTTTTCCCCACCCCCCGGGGGGACTTGGGATCCCTAATCTGGGCAAGGGCATTGCAGTACACAGAATCAGACAGTGGGAAGGGGGCGTGCAGGCCATCTAGTCCAATCCCTGGCCCTGCTCAGGGGCAGTGCAGGATCTGCCCAGAGCATCCCTGGCAAGTGTTTGTCCATCTGCTGCTTGAAGACTGCCAGCGAGGGGGAGCTCACCACCTCCCTAGGCAGCCCATTCCACTACTGAACTACTCTCACTGTAACACAGGCTGTTTCGTTTTTCACTCCCTTTTCTAGTAGTAGTAGTAGCAGGGGTCATTTCCTGCAGGAGCGCACAGGAACAGAGCTTCGGCAGTAAAGAGCCCAGGGGGCGGGCACATGCAACAAGCCCCGCCCCCTGCTCCCAGCAGCCCCGGGCCACAAGGAGCAAGAAGCAGCCTGGTAAGTTGCAGAGCCCCCACCCCAGATAGCAATCCAAAACAGTCCAGTGGCACCTTTAAGGCCAAGGTTTATTCAGGTACAAACTCTCCCTCCTCTGCGAGGGCAGATTTGCACTCCCCTCCCCCCAATAGCTAACAATCCAAAACAGTCCAGTGGAGCCTGAGCGGTGGGTGTTGCCTTCTGACACTCTTCCGGTGATGTCAGGGGGTGTGGCTTATGCAAATAAGTTATGCTAATGAGTTATGCTAATGAGCTCTTACACCTATTTTCCTACGAAATGTCCCCTGAGTAGTAGTAATTTATTGTGTTGACCA
Organism: Gekko japonicus; assembly: GCF_001447785.1. Lineage (NCBI taxonomy): Eukaryota > Metazoa > Chordata > Lepidosauria > Squamata > Gekkonidae > Gekko > Gekko japonicus. The sequence goes on along the minus strand of NW_015176468.1, from coordinate 782,752 downwards.
TAGGTCATAACAATACCAAAAAACAGTGCATAAAATACCATATGATAAAAATACAAATTAAATTAACATCCAACAAGGTCATATAAATACAGAGCCAAATTAGGTCGTGGTCCTTTCCATACAGTTCGATCTAATCGATCCAGCCACCAATGCAAACAAAGCGACTCTGTTAGAAACATACGGATCTTTATCTGCAAGCAAAAATATAACTTTTTCCATATCTGAAACTCCTTCCTGCAGAGATATGATACTAGTGATAAATTTATTTCGAGGGAGCAAAAGAAGAGGGCCTCTCAAAATGTAATGGGTCAAATCATCTACTTCTCCAGTGCCACACATACAAAATCGTACGGGGGGCAGGGACTAGGGTTGCCAAGTTGGATCAGCACTGGAGCGGGGGACTCCAGCGCTGCTCTGGGAGTGCGTGCATGCGCCGCAACCCCGTCGCCCAGAAGTGACGCGATCACGCCGGGCATGCTGGGGGTGGGGCCATGACCATCCGAGGGGAAAACATAGTTTTCCCTTGGATGACCGTGGCCCCTCCCCCAACGCGCCCGACGCGATCGCGTCACCTCCGGGCGACGTGCACGTCGCGTGCTTTAGGGGTGGGGGTCCCCCCCGGGGCCCAATTCGCCGGCGGCGGGTAATGGGCCTCTGGGGTGCGGGTTTCCCCGCCCCCCGGGGGTACTTGGCAAGCCTAGCAGGGACCCTTTTCTGGTAATTCCTTGCATAGGATTTGCCTTTTCTACCACTGCCGAGCACTGAGCCAACATTTCTGAGCTCTCAACCCTGACCTCAAGATTTCCCCCCCCCCCCCGGCAGGGAACCCCGCTTTAAACACCCCGGGGGGGGGGGGGGGGTGTCACTCTCAGAAGACTTACACAGCATAAGCACTATCACGATTTTCTCTACCTTTTTGCCATACTTCCTGGCTTTCAAGAAATGTTGCAGAATGTCAGGAACCGCTGGCTTTTCCTTTCCTTTCTTTTTCTTCCATTTCTTGGGGTTCAGGTACCAAGCTCCATATCTTGGCTTCTCCCACTTCGGTTCGGAAGGCGTCTGCCAAAAAAAACAAGGGCCATTCAAGTTTGCTTTTACAAAAATTTCAGTCGCTTCCCAATGGTGCATTTCGTCTTTCTGCTTCTTCTTCCGACTGTGTCTGGTCCTGCATGGCCTTAGGCCCTCATAACTGCAGGACTGCCCTTCTCCTATGCTGCACCCCAACAGCTTCACCCATCTGAGCAGGGCCTTCTGCTGGTGGCACCCTGCAGATGGGCATGAACAACAACCCCCCGTACATAACTCTTCTCTGTTATGGCTCCCACCTTGCGGAATGGTTTGCCCTAGGACAGGAGTCCACAACCTTTTGGAGCCTGCAGGCGCCTTTGGAATTCTGATACAGTGTCGTGGGCACAGCCACAAAATGGCTGCCACAAAATGGCTGCTGCAGCAGGCAGAGCCAGCTGTAAAATGGCTGCGGCAGCTTACTTTCAGTCACACTGTGAAGATCCTTGCAGTGTGGAAGCAGCTGCCACCAAAACACTGTTTTTAAAAAATCTGCACTGCCAATCATATCTCCAATGGCCAATCAGAAGCCTAGCTGGGCAAAAGTTCCACCTGGCCTCTCCCACTTTCTAAAAACACTTGGTGGGCACCAGAAAAGGGGTTGGTAGGTGCTATGGCACCCACGGGCATCACATTGGAGACCCTTGCCTTAGGAGGTCACGAAGGCACCCACGCTTCCATCGTTCCACAAACCATGTAAAACAGAATTGTTCAGGACGGCATTTCTAGAAAGGTAATAGGGCTATACTATAACAGAACGCTTCAGAAAGGCAGAGACTGTGCTCTGCATATAGGACATAATATCTGTTTGCTGTACATATTTCCTGGTTGTCACTGCGTTATTTTCTACTGATATAATACTGTTTTTCCACATTGGAATCTGCGTTCTGAATCATCTCTAACATTCTATCCTTGTTTTAGATTTTTGTAATCCTAGTCCCAGTACATGGCTTAGTGGGTGTCTCATCCAGTTGATCTCATTGATTTATAATGTGCAGTCCACCTTGTGGAGACTTGGTGAGAAAGCCCAGTTGTGATGGGCTGTCAAGGGTTGAGGCCTAACAGTGTCTGAGAATAAAGTTTGAGTCCAGTGGCACCTTTAAGACCAAATTTTTTTAATTCAAGGTATAAGCTTCTGTGTGCAAGCACACTTCTTCAGATACAGTGAAACAGAATTTCATTGACCATTACATATAGGTAGAGGGTGTGTATATGTGCGTGTGTGTATAAAGGTAGAGGGTGTATATATGTATGTATATGTATGGACCATAGTTCCTTCTAAACTGTGCTGAGGGCACTGGCGCACAAAATTTTAACAGGCAGCTCAGGGATTTCTCCTTCAGCCCACAAGGCATTTACCCCCTCCATTGGAAACAATGGAGGATGGGAGTACCTCCTTCTGGGACCCATAGAATTGGACCCCCTGGTCCAATCTTTTTGAAACGTGGGGGAGGTTTTGAGGAGAGGCACCAGCAGCTATGCTGCAAATTTGGTGCCTCTACCTAAAAGCCCCCCAGAGCTTCTGATACCCCCAGATTGATTCTCCATTATAGCCTATGGGGCCTATTGACTATAATGGTCCCCATAGGCTACAATGGAGCCAGAAAAAAACAATATTTTTTTTGCACACCCTATTATGCTTCTTCAGTATGATTTGTAAGTTGCCTTGAGTCACAGGGAAAAGTGGGATGTGAATATTTGAATAAATAAGTAGCTTGGGCAGGTTGATAACATTTAAGCAACTTCCTGTTTGTTAGGTTAGGCAGTGTTCCGGCAGTGATTGTTCCTCCTCTGTTACACTTGACCTGTAATGCTGGTTGTCATATTTCACTAAAACAACAACAACAAAGTAGACTGCAAGACACCCCCCCCCCCAAGTGCTGGTATGTTCTCTAAGGCTCAGCACAGAGCGATGGTCTGAGGTCAGGTCTACCAATATAGTGGAAAGGGGTGGGTGGACCTATTCTTAGGAGGCCAGGCCTACCAATATAATGGACTGGGGTGCGTAGACCTTCGGAGGACAGATCTACCAATATAGTGGAAAGGCGTGGATGAAATTTGACTTGATTCTGTTTTCTCTTATAATGTGCAGAAGAGAGCTACGAGGATGATCAGGGGTCTGGAGACTGAGCCCTATGAGGAAAGGCTGAGGGCCCTGGGAATGTTTAGTTTGGAGAAGAGAAGATCGAGGGGGGACATGATCGCTCTCTTTCAATATTTGAAAGGCTGTCATTGGGAGGAGGGCAAGGAGCCGTTCCAGCCGACAACAGAGGATAGGGCCCGAAGCAGCGGGTTTAAATGACACGCAGAAAGGTATTGGCTGGATATTAGGAAAAACTTTTTCACGGTTAGAGTGGTTCAAAGGTGGAATTGGCTGCCTAGGGAGGTGGTGAGCTCCCCTTCCCTGACAGCTTTCAAGAAGAGGCCGGATGGATATTTGCCAGAGATGCTTTAGGCTGGTCCTGCATTGGGCAGGGGGCTGGACTAGAGGGCCTGTATGGCCCCTTCCAACTCTGGGATTCTGTGATTCTATTAGTGACCTTGGAATTCCTTGGTGGTCTGGTCTCCCATCCAAATACTAACCAGGGCCGACCCTGCTTAGCTTCCAAGATCTGACAAGATCAGACTAGCCTGGGGTATCTAGGTCAGGTCTGTACATCTGGAGATAGGCACACGTGGAGAAGTTGTATCGCTTGTGCCAGTTGTGCCAGTTTGGTGTAGTGGTTAAGTGCGCGGACTCTAACCTGGGAGAACCGGGTTTGATTCCCCACTCCTCCACTTGCACCTGGCTGGATGACCTTGGGCAAGCAGTAGTTCTGATAAGAGCTGTTCTTGAAAAAAGAACAGGTTCTGTCAGAGCTCTTTCAGACCTACCTCACAGTAGGCTTGCCAAGTCCCCCCGGGGGGCGGGGAAACCCCCACCCCAGAGGCCCGTTCCCCGCCGGCGGCGGATCAGGCCCCGGGGGGAACCCCACCCTGACGTGCACGTCACCCGGAAGTGACGTGACGACACCGGTCACGCTGGGGGCGGGGCCACGACCATCTGAGGGAAAACCATAGTTTTCCCTCGGATGACTGTGGCCCCGCCTCCAGCATGCCCGGCGTCGTCACGTCACGTCCGGGTGACGTGCGTGCGCGCTTTTTGCGCGTGCACTCCAGCCGCAAGATGGGAGTCCCCCACTGCAGGTAAAATCACACTTGGCAACCCTACCTCACAGGGTGTCTGTTGTGGGGAGGGGAAGGGAAAGGAGTTTGTAAGCCGCTCCGAGACACCTTTGGGTAGTGAAGGGTGGGGTATAAATCCAATCTCCTCTTCTTCTTTTTCTTGTGGATGCAGTGCTAACAAATGGCCACCAAGTGGCAATAATGTTTAGAGAAACATTGGTCTGTGAGTAAGTAATTCCAAATAGAATTCCAGAGCAGCTTTCCGCACACACTGGATCATGCACTTCCAGTGCATTTTAGCCATCATTTGCAATTGCAAACGGTCTCTACGGCTCGCAGAAAGTGCGTTATCCAACGTGTGTGAAAGCAGCTAAATTCTGAAAGTGGGTGATCTAAAAGTTGCATCGTGTGAGGCTGTCTTGTGCATCTTTCTTTCCTTTGGTTTTTTTTTTTTAATTTACGAAAAGCAGCCTCGAAAAGATGCACTTCTGAGCAGAGCAAGAGGAAGAGAGGGATGAAAAGAGAACGGTGGCCGTCTTTCCCCCTCTAGCCATTTCCCTGCTTGAAATCTGCAACCTCTTTCCAACAGCTGGAGGCGACGGGGTGTGTGTGTGTGTGATTTTGAGTACAAAGACACCCCTGGCTGGAAGGCCTTGAGTCCAGTGTTCCCTCTAAACTGAGTTGGTGTGAGCTAGCTCACAGTCTTTTAGCCTCTGGCTCACACATTTTTGTCTCAGCTCAGGAACGATGGCTCCAGCACAAACTAATTTATGCAGCAGCCAAATCACTTGCTCACAGCTTTAATGCCAGTAGATCACAAAGTGGAATTTTTGCTCACAGGGCTCCACAGCTTAGAGCAGTGATGTTGAACCTTTTAGAGACCGAGTGCCCAAACTGCAACCCCAAACCCACTTATTTATCGCAAAGTGCCGACACGGCAATTTAACCTGAATACTGAGGTTTTAGTTTAGAAAAAAACAACTCATACATTAACATAAGATGATCCAAACAAAGTAAGGAAAGCAATCCCAAATGCTTTCATTTATTTAAAATTATTTGGCAGAGAATTCCACACTTTAATGACGGTCTGGGCCTGGCTGGGGCAATGGCATGTGTGCCCACTGAGAGGGCTCTGAGTGCCGCCTCTGTGCCATAGCAGCCCTCAGTCAGAGCAAGAAGCAGCCAGGTAAGCTGCAGAGCCCCCCTGGCCCCCCCAGTCCAAAACAGTTCAGTGGCACCTTTAAGACCAAGTTTTATTCAGGTACAAGCTCTCCCTCCCCTGCAAGGACAGATCTGCCCCTCCCCCCCCCCAATAGCTAGCCATCCAAAACAGTCCAGTGGAGCCTGAGCGATGGGTGTTGCCTTCTGACACACTTCCGGTGGTGTCAGGGGGTGTGGTTATGCTAATGAGTTATGCCAATGAGCTCCTGCACCTCTTTTTCTACGAAATAACCCCTGCCGGTAAACCTTCCTTTTCTATGGCATTTTGAATGTGCTGGATTCCATGTCTGGTGGAGGCTGGAAGTGCCGTCAAGTCGTGGTTGACTTATGCCGAGCCCATTGGGTTTTCAAGGCAAGAAACAAACAGTGGTGGCTTGCTGTTGCCTGCCTCTGGACTCCCTTAGTGGTCTCCAGGGCTATTTTTGGGCAGGAACGCACAGGAACGGAGTTCCGGCTGGCTCCGAAGTTGGCCACACCCAGCCGCCCAGCAGGAATTCATTAGCATAACAGGCCACACCCAACAGCAGAAACTCATTAGGATTGGCTACATTAGGAGTGTGTGGCCTAACATGCAAAGGTGTTCCTGCTACAAAAAAAGCCCTGGGTTTTGACCACAAACAAGGTCAATAGAATAACAGCAAAAGGTGGGTGTGGCTGGATGACCAGACTGGGGGTGCGGCTTAATGTGCTAATGAGCTGTGCTGTCATGGGTGTGGCCTAATATGCTAATGAGTTTCTGCTGTTGGGTGTGGCCTATTATGCTAATGAGTTCCTGCTGGGCTTTTTCTACAAAAAGAGCGCTGGACTGGTCTCCCAGTCCCATCCAACTACTAACCAGGGCCTACCCTGATTAGCTCCCGAGATCTGGCTAGCCTGGGCCATCCAGGTTGGGACATCCAGTGTTTACCAAGATCAGTTCTGTCATTTTCATTGTAGGAGGCAATGCTGTAAGCGGGATATAAATGAATAAATTAAATGAATGTTGGAGGTATTTGAGGGGGGGGATTTGATAACCCCCCTTTCTACTTATTTTTAATATGCTTATTTATTTCCCAAGCCCCATTTTGTCACCCTCACATGGTGATCTTTTTGGTGACAAAATGGCACCTGTGGTTATGTCTTCACCATGAATGAACGTTAACACCTGAAGGTCACTAGAATCAAATAAAATGCTTTTTACATAGGCTATCGAATCATTTTTGAGTAAACGTACCGACGTGTTGCACAGCAAGACTTGCCGCTTCATACTCCTGGAGGAAGTCCAGGGTTGCTATGCAGAGGCAGGTAACGGCAATCCACCTCTGACTGCCTCTTGACTTGAAAACCCTGTAAATCAGTGGCAACTTGACAGTGCTTTCTGCCAGCTACCTAGGAAGGTAGTGAGCTCCCCCTCACTGGCAGTCTTCAAGCAGCAGCGTGACGAACCCTTGTCAGGGATGCTCTAGGCTGACCCTGCATTGAGCAGGGGATGGGACTAGACAGCCTGTCTGGCCCCTCCCGACTCTGCGATTCTATGATTCTCTGGATACATTTTCTCTGCTGAAACACATTCGACATCGTTATGATGTTGGAGATCATGACGTTGCCATTCATGCAAGAACCTTAATAAGCCCTGCGTTTGCAAGCCGCAGGGCACTGCAGTTCCCCTTTCGGAATTACATTTCTTTGATCTGCATCCAGTCAAGAATCGGCATGCGATAACACAAGCCTCAGGTCCTGAAGACAGGGAAAGTATCTTTTGGGCATGTTTTCCAGTGCGTCTTATCTAACCATGTGTGGAACATTATCAGCTGCTTTCCTCAGTGCCATTAACTGATCGTGGCCTCTGTACACCGAGCTTTAATGCATCACCTTTATTGCATCATTTCAGATATTTGCCCTGACCCGGATAGCCCAGCCTAGGCCAACATCAGATCTCAGAAGCTCAGTAAGGTTGACCCTGGTAGATGGGAAACCACTAAAGGAAGTCCAAGGTTGCTATCCAGAGGCAGACAAGGGCAATCCACCTCTGTTCGCCTCTTGCCTTGAAAACCCTGGGACTTGACAGCGCTTTCCGCCACCATTTGACAGTTGACAAAGACATTTGGCAAACCCGCAGTTCTTGCCTTATCACAGCCACCTTCACTAGGATGACTGTACATCTTGCACAATTGTTTGTAAGGTTCTTGATCGAAACCACCTTTTCCTGAATTTTCACGACGACTCGGATCCAAGTGAAATAATTCCCGTTTTCCCACCGTCCCCAGCGGCGAGGGAGATCGTATCACAGTCTGTGATTGATGGAATTGCGCCAACCTGATCTTCTGTGGAACAAGATAATGCATTCAAGCTGGTTTGTATTTGAATATGTTTAGACTTTGATGATGTGCCTGATTGTACCCATAATCCTTCACAAGTCATTCTGTTGAAATGAGCCTCGGCAACAGAATATTGATTCCACCTGTTGACGCAACAGCAGTGTTGGCATTAGCGGACATGTATTCTTGTTATAAGCCCCCTTGTGTTTGGCTGCACATGCAATTAAATTCACAGTGGGACTGGAAGACTTTACTTGTGTCATCATCTTTAAACCTTCCAGAAATAATTCCTTCTTGTTCTGAGGAGACAGAGGTTATAGTTGCTCAGAAAGCAAACAAGAAAGACCAGGCTTGTTGTCTGGGAGAGCCAAGAAATTTGGCCAGTTCCCTTGAAAGTGGAGCAGTTCTGTCTTCAACAAATATCTAAATTGATCTTCGGTTGTTTATGATTTGGATATATCTGCCATAGGTAATGTTGAAATGGTGTCCACAGTCAAAAACAGGTCTAACAAAACAAGAATATGTGAACAAAATATTTGAAACGGCGAAAAATGACAAACTGACACTTGAGATGAGAGCCGGTACAGAATGGACTTTTCAAAAAACCTGGAAGAGATTCTACGATTGGTATAACGTAAATGCAACTGATAAATGTAGTAATTTGAGAACGCAGAAAAGATAAGCCTAGTAAAAATAGATAATGAATTTAGAAATCTAACAAGCAGAAGAAATGATAAAGTCTCTTGTTACATGTTGTGGGGGTAGTTGGGGGTTGTTTGTATGTATGTTTGTATGTCTGTAGTATATAATGATAAAAATAATAAAAGTGTACCCTTGGGTACTTATATAAAAAAAAACAGGTCTAACAAAATTGCCGCGCAGTCATCCAAAGAGAGCTGGCCTACAGTTACCACACACACTCGGTCATTAGTCGCATGACGTGAAGTACCTTCAGGTGTCACTTGAGGAGGACAAAGAGTATTCATCCATCAAGATATATGCAAGGAGTTATTTAGTTCTTGTTTTGAGGTTTCCATTCAATTCTGCAAACGCAATTCATACCATGTTGCAATCATTTTTTAAAGTTTATGCAGCTCTCTGGGCTTCATGGGCCATAATTAAGTAAGCAAGATGTTCTGATCAGTTTCTGTGGCATCATTATTGGTTTCCAACTCTGCACCAAGTAAAGAGATGCAAATGTCGATGACTTTGCCCTCTTTAATACAGCATGAAATTTCATTTGCATAGTTCCCTCTCTGTTGGTGCCACTAGTTCTTCCCAAACGAAAGCAATCAACTGCTTCTGACTCAGTAGTTTGGCCCTGAGCAGAATCTTGTAGCCTCTGTAGCCTTCAGATGAGTGGTAGCAGGTCCTTTGCTATAGCAGGAGGCCTCCTGTCACTTGCCATTGTTTTCCACCGGCACCTCCCAGGCTGGCAGGGAAAAAACAATGGAAATGGAGGGGCACACTGGCATTGTGCTGCCGTATGAGGTCACTTCCTGTGAAAACCAGGTGACGTCATTATGTTGGAAGAGACACTCTAGGATTCGCCCAAAACTATAGTTTTATTCTTTCATAACATTTTACTTGCTGTCTTTCTATCTTGCAGAACTTAAGATGGCTTAAAATATAAATAATCAATGCAACCAAGGGCACAGCAATCTGAAAACACCAAAATAAAGGAATTGCTGCAATCAGTTCACAAATTTACAGAATAATGACAAAAAATGGGCATTTTCATGATGTATAAATCCCAAAATTCTTCTTTTAATCAACAGGTCAGATGACGAACATCTCGAGTTTCCAGAGTTTGTTTCGAGGTCTTTATCAAAATTCTGTTTTGCTGTATTTTTCAAACAATCCAATATAAGGAATCTCAAACTCAGAATGGCTACAAATAGCTCTTGTGTTAACCACTGGTTTCAACGGACAACGTTGAATTTTGATAAATTTTGATAAAGACCTCAAAACGAACTCTGGAAACTCGAGATGTTCGTCATCTGACCTGTTGATTAAAAGAAGAATTTTGGGATTTATACATCATGAAAATGCCCATTTTTGTCATTATTCTGTAAATTTGTGAACTGATTGCAGCAATTCCTTTATTTTGGTGTTTTAAAATATAAATAAAACAACAGTTATAACATACATAAAAAACCACAGTTTAAAGATGCATAAAAGACAACAGTTTTGGCCAACTCTTAGAGCTCCGCCCCAACATAAGGTCATCAGTTCCACTTTTTCTGGCAGGGATGTCACACACCAGTGCAATGCCGGCATACCTGTCTCTACCCCTCCCCCCAAATTTCTCCCAGGGATTGCCCGCCACAGCTGGCAAGCCTACTTCAGACTATGTAGTTCAGCAATGAACAGAGACTCTTGTAGCCTCTGTTCCCATCTCCATTATTGCACTGGTATGAAGAGTTGCAATGGATGAGGCAGGTGACAATACAACGAATGGCCTCTGAAACGCTACATTCATCAATATGATCTCACTGTCATCTTGCAGGAGTCAACTCATTGTGGGTCACTTGAGCATCACGTTCAAGCGCAAACACTGCCTTTGTTTGGATCGCAATGTGGGCCTGAACACTGAACACAAAGAGTCCACCTACTGAGCACTGAATAGGCACCTCAACCTGTGCCTCTAGCACTCAGCCATTCTTGACTGTGGTGGGGATCAGCCTGATTGAGCCTTCCATCTAAGAGTGGAGTCATTCGTACAACTACATGCAAATGCAAATCCAAAGTGCCATTTGTGTCTATCAGCCCCCAGAGGCCCGCCTCTCCTCCAGATTTGGGGCTTGGTCAGCCAATCAGAGCCCACAAAACTCCACTGGATTTTGGGGGCTGAGCCAGCTTCACCTTAAGAAGGGTGAAGAAACACTTTTTTTCTCAGAGGGGGAATTGTGGCTCAGGATAAGAGTGTCAGTTTAGCCAGGTTTTTGTGGTAAGAAATTTTAGAAATATAGAAGGTTTGGGTTTAAAATGAACCAAATAGTTTATAAAATCCATATTATCTGTCTCTGTTTTTGCTAGCAAAACAGCAAGGAGGCCTGGCCTGTTTCAAGCCCCTTGTTCCAGACAAATCTCTTTATCAGTCACCCAGGCAAAAGTTCACAACATTCCATTCCCAGGAAATCCCACAGGTATGAGACCTACAATTTCCTAGGCAATAAAATGTGTGTTAACAGGAAAGGCCATTTGGGCAGTTTGGCAGACTTCAATCCAAAAGACAAACTAACTTCCTCAGATACAGAGAGTTCACACACACCCCATCTCAGAGATAACATCAAGGGACAGTTTATTTCCCATGAGTGGGAAACACCAGGAGAAAACCATGACACTGTATTGATCCTGTGGAATGTGAACTTTTGTTGTATGAGACGCAAGGAAGCAATTTCCTGCAAGACAATTTCAACTTCTAAATGTTAATTTACAACTGTAATTTGATTATTGAGAGACTTTGATCATTTGGTATAAACAAGAGGTGGACCCGCGATACTCGCGGGGGGGGGAGGCAGAGCTGACATTTCGCAAATCCACTCTGCACATACCTGGGTTGCAGTTATTCCATTCAGGCTCTTTTCTCCTTCCCGCAAATCGCCTCAGCTTGGCCCACTGCCCCTCCACCTCTCACTGCTTGTTCAGGGCCATCATCTTTGCAGGCGGGGAGGCGCTCCGTCACTCACACCTCCCTCAGGCGGGGCCTCGCCAGGGGATTCGGCGCGCTGGAGCCTGGAAGGAGGGACCAAGGGCGGTCGCGGGAGTGGGCTGAACCTTCCCGACGCCCCTGGTAAGTTGCGCCCGTCTTCGGCGCTTTCTCACCCTCGCCCCCCGGCTTGAGTGCGAGGCCCGCGCGGCTTCTGGCTGCCGGACCTCAGCGCTTTCCCCCGCCCCCCGGCTTGCATGCGAGGCCCACACGGCTTCTGGCCGCCGGGCCTCGGCGCTTCCCCCCGGCCCCCGGCTTTAGTGCGAGGCCCGCACGGCTTCTGGCCGCCGGGCCTCGGCGCT
>NW_015176468.1:723402-770528 GCF_001447785.1 Gekko japonicus | reverse complement strand
TTGGGTGGGTGGGTGGGGGGACTTTGCTTGCATGTTTATTATTTTCTGTGTATTCACTATCTGCATTTAGGAAATAGGAGTGTACTGTGTTGGCAGATGGCAGAGCGTCTTGCCAGCCACCTTGCCAGGCAAACCTTTGAATGTTTTTTCTTTTAATAGAGATAAGTTTTATTTTAAGAAGAGACCTCTGAGTGTCTCTGCCAGCGCCTGGTGGTTTCCAAGCTTACACCTCTGCCTTTGGTAAGGAGGCAACACTCATGGGACACACGAACCGAGGAGGGTGTGGGTGGCTCGGGTAAAACGCATTTACAGACACGTGCAGCCACACACATTTTCTCACAACAGTTTTTATTCAGATTTTGGGGCATTTTAGGGAAGAAAATGTCTTTCAATGAGACAAGTATCCTGTTAAGGGCCCTACATTCCTAACTTTTACATATAGGGTCTGTGGACAGGAGCTCTGTGTGGTAAAAGAGCGGCCTTGAGGTATACATTCTGAGGTACACATTAGGTGGCACTAAACCTCTGGATCCCAGAGCCAGGAGGTGACCTCAGGGGAAGGCCCCGGCCTCCATGCCCTGTTGTTGACCATCCAGAGGAACTGGTTGGGCCCTGTGTGAGACAGGATGCTGGACTAGAGGGACCACTGGTCTGATCCAGCAGGGCTCTTCTTATGTTCTTATATTCTTGACATAAGGGGAAGGCCTTGACCTCCATGCCCTGTTGGTGGGCCTCCAGAGGAACTGGCTGGCCACTGTGTGAGACAGGATGCTGGACTAGACGGACCACTGGTCTGATCCAGCAGGGCTCTTCTTATGTTCTTATATTCTTGACATAAGGGGAAGGCCTCGGCCTCTATGCCCTGTTGCTGGGCCTCCAGAGGAACTGGCTGGCCACTGTGTGAGACAGGATGCTGGACTAGACAGACCACTGGTCTGATCCAGCAGGGCTCTTCTTATGTTCTTATAGATATATTCATGGAGGATAAGTCTATCAATGGCTACTAGCCATGGTGACTGAGGGGAACCTCCAAATTCATAGGCCTGGAGTAGGGTTGCCAGGTCCCTCCTGGCGGGGGGGGGACTTATGAGGAGAAAGAGAAAGGCCTAGGCCTCATTGCCGGTGTAGCACAGGAAGTGACATCACCATGCCAGCAACATCCAGGCAACACTCTGGTATTTGGGCGAAAACTCTATGGTGAAACAAGCTTCTACCATAGAGTTTCTGCCCACATACCAGAGTATCACCCCGACGTCACTGGCATGATGATGTCACTTCCTATCTCATGCCAGCCATGAGGCCCAGGCCTTCTCCTTTTTCCTGGTTAGTCCCCCCCACAGCAGCTAAAGGTAGGACCTGCTGGACTGCCACTGGGGGGGGGGTCTGCCAACCTTACCCTGGAGAGACCCCAAGCAGCTTACAACAGAAGCAAGGCCATATAAAATAAGCCAGTAACAAGCAAACAGACTGGACCTGCCCAAGGTGTAGTTGATGGACTTGTTTGAAGATACAGGCTGCAAGCCGAGATCTAAGAGCCAAAGAGACATGCCCAAGCTATATGAGGTACCTATTCCACTGCCAAGATGTTAAACATCTGATAAGATGTTTCTCTGACGCCTTCCCTCCCTGTTCTATATGCAGTTCTGCAGTCTTCATCTGTAAGTGGTTCTACAGTAGTCACTAATGTTGGCAGAGGCCTAGCATGCATGGGCGTTTTCCCTTGCTTTCACTGGGCATGTTGGTCAGGTTTTATTTGTCCTTCTCCATTGATTTTCCTCCCTTCAGCACTCAGTTCACTTTCTGGTCGCTGTTTCCCTGGATTTTCTGAGAGTGTTTTTGTGCTTATTTCCCCCTTGTTTTGCTTCCAAGCCGAAAGTAATTCAAAAGCATGCAGATTCCCTCAGATTTCCCCCCCCACAGCCTTTGCCACCCATCAAAGGCCACTCCCCACCCACACTGAGGTTGTTCCGCCCACTTGCACCTCCCACCATCCTCCCCCTTCATCACTGTACAAGCTGTACAAGCTCCATATTCCACTCATTTTAAAATTTTTAATTAGTTTTAACAAGCGGAATGAGTCTAGCAATATGAGATCATCGCTAGTCTCGGATTGCTGAATAAAAAAATAAAACAACGGGAGAAAGTTTAAAAAGTGCTGAGGGAGGTGAAGAAGAAGAAGAAGAAGAGATTGGATGTATACCCCGCCCTTCACTACCCAAGGGAGTCTCAGAGCGGCTTGCAAACTCTTTTTCCTTCCCCTCCCCACAACAGACACCCTGTGAGGTAGGTGGGGCTGAGAGAATTCTGACAGAGACTGCTCTTTTTCAAGAACAGCTGTGCCAGAGCTTGTGACTGACCCAAGGTCACATCCAGGGTTCCCTCTAAGCTGAGTTAGTGTGAGCTAGCTCAGTTTCTTAGCTTCCAGCTCACACATTTTTGTCTTAGCTCAGGAAGGAGGGCTCCAGAGCAGACTAGTTTATGCAGTAGCCAAATCGCTCGCTCACAACTTTAATGCCAGTAGCTCACAACGTAGAATTTTTGCTCACAAGACTCCACAGCTTAGAGGGAACATTGGTCACATCAGCAGGTGCAAGTGGAGGAGTGGGGAATCAAACCCGGTTCTCCCAGATTAGAGTCCGCACACTTAACCACTACACCAAACTGAAGAGATTGGATTTATACCCCGCCCTTCACTACCCAAAGGAGTCTCAGTGCAGCTTACAAACTCCTTTCCCTTCCCCTCCCCACAACAGACACCCTGTGAGGTAGGTGGGACTGAGAGAGCTCTTGACAGAAATTGCTCTTTTTCAAGAACAGCTCTTATCAGAACTACGGCTTGCCCAAGGTCATCCAGCCAGGTGCAAGTGGAGGAGTGGGGAATCAAACCAGGTTCTCCCATATTAGAGTCCGCGCACTTAACCACTACACCAAACTGGCGTTAAGTTTCCTGCTGGTATTGACTTGAAAGGGGGATTGGAGGGGAGGCAAATGGCAGTGTCCCCAAAGCAAAAAGAGAGAGGTCAAATCAGCATTTGCATTTTTAAATCAGTTTCAGGCTGCTGTGACAGCGTCTTTCTCTATGCTTGTTTGAACGTTGTTTGGAGGAGATCCTTTTAAAGCAGTACAGAGGCACAATGACAGTGGAGCCGCCATGAGAGGGCAATAAACATATGCAGACATGCAAAAGTATGCTAGCACTGTTCAGGTGTGAAAACGAAACCAAATGTAGACAGCTTTTTTGGAGACAGAGTCAGAAGACTGGGACACCGGTATGAAAAACAAATGCAGATTCGACCATTGAGAGAGACTTCAGTGCTGCGTGCAAACAAAATAAAGGGAGGGGGTCCTCGGCATGGAATGAAATTGACATGACATGTAAAGAGAGAGAGAGACTCTTCAAGCTTTGAAAACATTTTTCCCTTTCATGCTTTAGTGAAAAAAGCTGAGGGGGGGTGGTGTTGGCATTTTGGCAGTTTCCGGAAGCCTAACATTAAAATGGCAGCTGAGTCACATGGACTTTCTGCAAACCACTGAACTTAAGAATTTCTTGGGATTGATCCATTTGAAGGAAGAGTGCAATCCTCACAGAATAGGCTTTAAAAAAACTGCCAGGATCACAACCAGTGAGCGGGATCAAATTAGAGAAATGCAAAGAGAAAACCATGCACATTTGCAAGGAAGGAAATCAGTGTTACTATGCAGCTGCACTATGGCATCTGCGAAAATATCTCCCCAATTTTAAAAAAGTTAAGTGGCACGAAACTAAGAAAGCTCTCCAGATCTGCCAGAGGATTCCTCCCCCATTCAAATTGCAGCCCTATGCAAAATATGGTGGAGTTGCAGCCGACTTTGCACAAGCGTGTGCATGTGCACACACACACTGCCAACAATTACAGCTTGCAGTGCGGGTGTCAGTGGGTTCTTCCGTGCATTCTGTACACTCAACATGTTTCCCCATATGAAGAGATCGTGTAACTCTTTCCTGTTTTTCACAGTGGCTGATAACACAGCAGAGAATCCCCTATTGCACAGCAATATGGAAAACGGCTTCTAATCTGGGAGAACCAGGTTTGATTCCCCACTCCTCTACATGCAGCTACTGGGGTGACCTTGGGTCAGTCACAAGTTCTTTCAGAGCTGTTCTCTCAAGGGCAGTTCCCGAGAGAGCTCTCTCAGCCCCACCTACCTCACAGGGTGTCTGTTATGGGGAGGGGAAGGGAGATTGTAAGCCGCTCTGAGACTCCTTTGGGTAGTAAAGGGCAGAGTATAAATCCAATCTCCTCCTCCTCCCCCTCCTCTTTAGGGTGGCACGGTTGTATTTGCTGCATCAGCCTCAATAAAACACAGCTATCCCTCTGATCAGCCTTGCTGCCATAGGAAGCAGGAGAGGGTGGAAGAAAATGGGGAATTATCTTGACATGGGGGCAGATTAGTTTTTATTTGGTTCCAAGCGTATTATGTTTCCTGTTTGCAACCCTGCTTCTACATCCAGCCACAAAGTCCCTTCCTTTCCTTTTAGTCTTTACTTGCCTCTACTCAAAAACCTGAAAGTGTGAGACCCTAATTTCTTTAAAAAAAAAAAAAAAAGCTACTCTACTGTGTGGAGAGGGAGAAGGAAAGGTAGGACACCTGTGCAAGGCAAATTGCCCCCCCCCCGATGGAATACAAACTCATGGTTATACGTTCAAGTGGAACTCACATTTTAAAAGCAGTATTTCTCTGTCTAGCTGCAAATGGAGTGCAGGAGAGGGAGGGAGGGAGAGAGGGAGGGAGGGAGGGACTGGATTTATACCCCGCCCTTCACTACCTGAAGAAGTCTCAGAGCGCCTTACAATCCCTTTCCTTTCTCCTCCCCGCAACAGACACCCCATGAGGCAGGTGGGGCTAAGAGAGCCCTTGAGAGAACTGCCCTTGAGAGAACAGCTCTGGGAGAACTTGTGACCTACCCAAGGTCACACCAGCAGCTGCATGTGAAGGAGCGGGGAATCGAACCTGGTTCTCCCAGATTAGAGTCTGTGCTCCTAACCGCTACACCAAACTGGCTCTCCTCACTCTCTCATTTGGTGGAGGTCACAAGGAAGTACGATCACATGCCAAGTACAACATGTCTGTCACAGCACACACCAGAGAGAGAGAGGTTTTCAGTTTTGCTGGAATAGCAAGATTTTTCAATGGGACAGTGTGACAGGGAATGCACTGTTCTCATTCAACATAAGGTTAAGGATGTTCTCACATTGCTATGCAGGGAGGGTGGGATACAAATCTTGTTGGAAATATGTGTGTGTTGCAAGGTCTAATTCAGTCAGCACAGGGTTAATCTGTTTACCTTGTGTGCTATTGTTTAGACTGACCTAGAAGGGAAACCTGTCTTAGAGCCAATGGGAAGAAAGCCCGGGAAATCTAAGTCTGTTTACACATAATCATTGGTTAATGTATTCAGGTGATTTCCTTCTAGGGGTCAAGAAGAAGAAGAATCTCCACTACAGTTGTTGTTGGGAGACTATGTGATCGGCCTGTTCAGTAGCTGTAGAGATGTAGCCTTAGGTCTTTGTTATTTTGTAGATTTTCCTGTGTACCCTTCCGTTTAGAAATAAAGATTTTTACACAGAAAGAAATGCCTCCTCTCCAGTGAAGCAAAGATCCATTGCAAACTCTGAATATCTAAGTATTATAACGTTGAATTCTGTATTCCTTTTGAAAAAGAATAAAAATAGTTTAGGGGGAAAAAATTATTTTTGCCAATTTTTCCAACAAATCTAACAAAATAAGCAAACAAATAAAAAAATAGCTGACCAGCATGCAATGTTTCCATCAGTTAATGGACTTTCTCCTCACCTGATGAACCGGTGGACACAGTTTTTAATTCATTAGCTCCATTTTCCCTGCCTTTATCTTTCCACTCGCTTCGGCACGCTTACCTTGACAGACCTCTTGTCAACTGTCTGAGCCGGAGGCCTCCCCAGGCACTCCTTCAGCTCTGCCGGCACGTGATACAGCTCCACAATTTTAATGGGTGTTGACGACGCAGCTTTGGTTTCGTACCGGGTGTCAAAGAGATTCAAGATGGTGGCTTCGTCGATGTTATACTGCTCGCCTCCCTGGAAACAAAAGCCAAACATTGGAGCCAAAAATCCTAAATATAAATACACATTGATGGGGTCTCAACTGCCAGAGACTGAACAAGAGAAAGATCTTGGAGTTGTAGTAGATAACTCACTGAAAATGTCCAGACAGTGTGTGACTGCAATAAAAAAGCCCAGTGTTATGATGGGGATCATTAGGAAGGGTATTGAAAACAGATCAGCCAATATCATAATGCCCCTATATAAATCAATGGTGCAACCTCATTTGGACTACTGTGTGCAGTTCTGGTCACCACACCTTAAAAAGGATATTATGGCTTTGGGAAAAGTGCAGAAAAGGGCAACTCGAATGATAAAAGGGTTGGAACACTTTCCCTATGAGGAAAGGTTAAGGCGCTTAGGGCTCTTTAGCTTGGAGAAACGACGACTGAGGGGTGACATGATCGAGGTTTATAAGATAATGCATGGGATAGAGAAGGTAGAGAAAGAGGTACTTTTCTCCCTTTCTCACAATACAAGAACTCGTGGGCACTCAATGAAATTGCTGAGTATTCGGGTTAGAACGGATAAAAGGAAGTACTTCTTCACCCAAAGAGTGATTAACAGACATGGAATTCACTGCCACAGGAAGTGGTGGCGGCTACAAGCATGGACAGCTTCAAAAGGGAATTAGATAAGCATATGGAGTAGAGGTCCATCATTGGCAATTAGCCACAAGGTATAGATAGGGACTCTGGGGCAAGTGATGCTCTGTATTCTTGGTGCTTGGAGGAGGGGTCAACAGTGGGAGGGCTTCTAATGTCCTGGCCCCACTGGTGGACCTCCTGATGGCACCTGGTATTATTTGGCCACTGTGTGACACAGAGTGTTGGACTGGATGGTCCTTTGGCCTGATCCAACATTGGCGTCTCTTATGTTCTTATAAAGGGGCCTTTAAGGAGGACGCTTGCCCAGCACTATCTGGGGATGAGCTCGTAGCTAGAGGGGGGCTCTCGGGGCCTGGCCCCCTAACTTACTGCCATGACCCCCTTGAGTTCCCACCCAGTCCAGGCCTCCCAACAGCGAAAGGGGGAGAAAAGAGTCCTTGTGTTTGTTTTGCATTTGGTTTAGAGGTCTGTGGGCTGACAAACTGTTTGGGAACAGAAGGTGCATTGTTTATTCTGGCTGAAGAGAGAGAGAGAGAGAGTGTGTGTGCCTGTGAAGGTGTCGGCTATCTCCCGAATGGTTGTCTTTGAAGCAATAGGGTGAGTTCCAGAACACGGAGCCTCGTTGCTTTCACAACCTCAGAATCGGACAACCAACTCCTATGTAATCAGCCGTCCGTTTTATTGAGGCGAACTCCCGGGTAGTGTTATAGCACAGCTGACCCTGGTACACTGTTCACCTCAACTGATTCCTCCCCGGCTGTCGGCAACTTTCTCTTTATTCATTTGAACACTTGACCCCTTATGCTTAAAGGCCAACTGTGGGACGTTTAACACGTCTCTTTGAAGTATCACCCCGTCGGGTCCCCCTGCTATGCCCTCGGGTCCCCTCAAGCGTACCCTTCTCTGTTTCTGGCGAGCCCGCCCGGTTCCTCTGGAATCTGTCTCGATCTGCCTGCCCTCTTCCCCCTCTCGGAGCTCTGGCTCGCGTGTTGCCTCCTCGACCTCGCTGTGTCTGAGAGTCAGACTCGCCTGGGTATTCGGAGTCTGACAGTGCCCCACAATTTTTTTTTGCATAATGGGTGCCCCACGAGAAAAAAAGGTTGCCCCACAAACTGAAAAATCCTAGCTACGGCCCAGTCTAGGAAAGATGTTTCTTGGGAGATAGCAGAAAAGAGCATGTTTGGAAGGGAAGGAAGGAGAAAGCAGCATGCCATCAGCCATAGGCTGTTTCCACATGGGTTCTTTGCCCTGGGCTCAATGCTGTTGGAAAGTGGTTTTTCCCTGCTTCCTCGTGGCACAAGGGTTGAGAGCTCCGGGTTGGGAAATGCCTTCCAGCTGCAACCTGAATGTGAACTGGATTGGCCTGAATAAAATGTAAGTTTTACTTTTTGCAATATACTTCTTGGGAGATTTATTTACTATACTCAGTGTCATGATTCTGTGACCGGGCAAACTCTGCTACATTAACCAAATATCCCAATACTGAGGTCTTTCACCACCCCAAGCCCCCCCCCTTCCCCAGGTTCTACCACCCCCCATCTCTAGGATTTCCCCAGCCGGGAGTTGTCAGCCCTACTTCACAAATGAGGCGTTCGAAAGGTATCACAAAGTCTCCTTGGCAAACCGCAGGAGGCTCTTTCCTCCCACTCTTGTTCCAGGGACGCTGCTCCACAACTGTACCCTCGTAAATGACTTCAGATGTGACTTCAGCCTCGCTGCCTTGGAGCAATGCCCTACATCACGGAGGACCGTGAGAGCAACTTAACAGCCTTTTATTAACATGTGCAACCTGTCTTGCAAAAGAGCCAGATTGGAGTGCAGCAGCTCCTGAGAGACCAGCAAGATTTTGGGGGGTATGAGCATTCAAGAGTCAATGCTCACTTCCTCAGACGCCAGGGTGCTTTGACTATCGCAAGCCCATACCCTGAAAATATGGTTGGTCTCCAAAATGCTACTGGACTTGAATTTAACCATTCCAACTTCTGTCTGACAAAGGGAAACTCTCAAAAGCTTGTACCCCCAAAATCTAGTTGGTCTTGAAGGTGGACTCGGATCTCGTTGTTCTACCGCAAACCAACATGGACACCCTCCAAAACTGCCATGTGGAATCCTTCTGGATCAAAAGAGCAGGGTAGAAATAAAACAAAGAGTCTTCCAGGATGAGGAAACTTCACATCTTTGAATCTGCCTTCTGGGATTTGTTGAAGGCAAAGCGCTCCCCTAATGACCATGGAATTCCAGCTCATTTCCAAACTACAGAGATCAGTTCCCCTGGAGAAAAGGGACGCTTTGGAGGAAAGACTCTTTGGCATTGTAGAAGAAGAGACAGAGACGAGATTGGGATTTATACCACGTCATTCACTCAAAGTGGTTTACAGTCTCCTTCCCTTACTCTCCCCTGCAAAGTAGGTGGGGCTGTGAGAGCTCTGAGAGAACTGCTCTTGAGAGAACAGCTCTGAGAGAACTGTTTCATGCCCAAGGTCACCCCACAGCTGCATGTGAAGGAGTGGGGAATCAAACCCAGTTCTCCCAGGTTAGAGTCCGTGCTCCTAACCACTACATCAAACTGGCTCTCCCCACTGAGGTCCCTGTCTTCCCCTGGCGCCACCCCCCAAATCTCCAGGCGTTACCTAACCTAGATCTGGCAACCCTACCCCCCATCCCCTGCCGGTGGCCGGGGGAACCTGGCAACCCTTGCCCCAGGTTAGTATTTGGAAGGGAGACCACCAAGGAAGTCCAGGGTTGGTACACAGAGGCAGGCAATGACAATCGCCCCTGAACGTCTCTTGCCCTGAAAACCCTATGAGACCAGTGTTCCCTCTAAGCTGAGTGAGTGTGAGCTAGCTCACAGTTTTTTAGCCTCTGGCTCACTTATTTTTGTCATAGCTCAGGAAGAATGGCTCCAGAGCAAACTAATTTATACAGTAGCCAAATCGCTTGTTCACTGTTTTAATGCCAGTAGCTCACAATGTAGAATTTCTGCTCACAAGACTCCACATCTTAGAGGGAACATTGGCCACCACCATCAGGTCACCTGCAACTTGAGGGCACTTTCCATCACCATCAGAAGTTCAAAAGCTAAAACTGGGGCAAAAGGCACGTGAATCACACGGCAGCTTTTCCACGGACGCTGAATCAACCAGGCTTTTGAGGAAGGGCTTTCTCGGTTCCCTTTTCCCCCCACCCCCGCCACCAGAAGTGAAGAATCCATGTCAGAGTCCACAATGCAAGTACGTGCCTCCTCATAGCCTGATGGCAGACCGAGGACACGATCCCTCGCCTACCTTTGTCACACGACAACACGGGGAACTAAAAATAAGAAGCATTGTGGGCCTTACAAAGAAGGCAGATTTGTGGTTAGTGTGTCAGTGAAATCCGGACTTGCACTTTAGTGGGTCAAAGGCAGCAGAGACTCTGAGCCAGAGGCTGATGGGAATAAAAATAGATGGCGAGCGTAGCCATTTCTCTAAATTCTGCATCAGGAAACTGGAGAGAAAACTGGAAGAGGGAAAACGTGAGAGAGAAGCCCCCCCCCCCAAGAAGAAGAAGAAGAAGAAGAAGAAGAGAAGAAGAGATTGGATTTATACCCGGCCCTTCACTACCCGAAGGTGTCTCAGAGCGGCTTACAAACTCCTTTCCCTTCCCCCCCTTCCACAACAGACGGGAACTGATTTCTGTAGTCTAAAAGGTAAAGGTAAAGGTTCCCTTGCTCGAAAGCCAGCCGAGTCCGACTCTAGGGTTGCGGTGCTCATCTCCGTTTCAAAGCCGAAGAGCCAGCGCTGTCCGGTTTCTGTGGTCATGTGGCCGGCATGACTAAACACCAAGGCGCACGGAACGCTGCTACCTTCCCACCGAAGTGGTACCTATTAATCTACTTGCAATTTCTTGCTTTCGAACTGCTAGGTTGGCAGGAGCTGGAACTAGAGACGGGAGCTCACTCCGTCATGCGGCACCCGGGTCTCGAACTGCTGAACTACTGACCTTCCACAGCCTGCAGTTCAGCGTCTTAACCACTTGAGCCACCACAGCTCCAGGCTCTAGGAGTCAGTTGTAATTCCGGGAGATCTCCAGGCCCCATCTGGGGGCTGGCTTCCCCGTACTTTAACTCTTGAAAGCTTAACCCCCCCAAAAAAATCTTGTTGGTTGCTACCGAACTCAAATCTAGATCTTCTTCTGCAGACCAAAGTGGCCACCGGTGTTCCCTCTAAGCTGAGTTAGTGTGAGCTAGCTCACAGTTTTTCTACCCTCCGGCGCGCACATTTTTGTCTTATCTCAGGAAGGATGGCTCCGGAGCAAACTAATTTACGCAGTAGTAGCCCAGTCACCTACTCACAACTTTAATGCCGGTAGTTCACAAAGTAGAATATTTTGCTCGCGAGACTCCACAGCTGAGAGGGAGCATTGGTGGCCACCCCGCCAGGACTAACTTGTAGGGAACAAGAATCAATAGGGACAACGGATACCTCATGTATCCTTGGTGCTGAGCTCTCCCAGGATGCTTTGCAGTACATATAGGCAGAAGTCATTTCGGGGGGGATTGCGGGGGATCGCAGTTCCCCCGGGTGAGGTACGGGGGCGGGGCACATGACGAAGGCCCGCCCCCTGCTTCCGGCCGCCCTGCTTCCAGCCCTCATTCAGCCAGGAGGAGGCAGGAGAAGAGGGAGGGTAAGTTGCTTCCTCCCTGCCTCTCCCCACCCCTGCCTGCCTGGGGCCAGGGAGGGCCTTCGCGGGGCTTCCTTGCACTCCCGCCGGCCTTGCAGGTCCACCGCCAGGCCCCTCATGGGGCTCGGCAGTGGAGCTGCAAGGCCGGTGGCGGCGGCTGGGACCGTTGGGGGCGGGGTGTGTGGCCTTATGACACACTTCTGGTGATGTCAGGGGGTGTGGCCTTATGACACACTTCCGGTGCTGTCAGGGTGTGTGGCATATGCTAATGAGTTATGCTAATGAGTTCCCCTAGCTCTTTTTCTACAAAACGACCCCTGCATATAGGTGCTTTCTCCCATACAGAAATAGCCTGACCAGTATGTGAGCCGGGCAGTTGTGTTGTATGGTCAGCCGATTTCTGCGATCAGCTGTGCGAAGTCTCCCAGCTTACCATCGCATTGATCCAGTCACAGAACTCTTTGGTGATCTGCTTGATGTTGTCATCCAAGGGAGGAATGTAGCCTATTCTGGATGCCTCTTCTCTGGCAGCCGACTCTTGTTGACTACGCCACACGTAAGGATTCCTGATTTTGGGCTTCCAGAAGCTGCAATATAAAAACCAACGAAAACCTTCAGTTCTTTGTGACACCTGTGACGGACAGGCTTTGACTTGGATGGCCCAGGCTACCCTGATCTCGTCAAATCTCGGAAAGCTAAGCAGGGTCTGAATCGACTATATAGGTCCAACATTTTTTTTTTTTTAAATCAACACTGCTTTTAACTTAAGGAACACTACATTGGGAACATTTGGCTATACAATCTCAGGAGAATATATAGTTGACCAGAGGTAGGGTTGCCAACTCACTTTTTGCCGGGAGCAGGGGGCATGCGCGCGCGCCCCGCGTGCGTCACCCGGAAGTGACATCACACGCTGGGGGCGGGGCGACGCCATTTGAGGGGAAAACTCTTTGTTTTCCCCTCAAATGGCGTCGCCCCGCCCCCAGCATGTGACGTCACTTTCGGGTGACGCACGCGCAGGGGTGGGGTTCCCCCCAGGCCCCGATTCCGCAAGTGCGGGAATCGGGGCTCGAAACCGGGGGGAATTCCGCCCCCCGGGGGGGATTTGGGACCCCTAACCAGAGGTGACTATTTTCATTTTTCTTGGTTTATTTTTATTTTCAGCAATTAGCTGTTTAATGCATTGATTCATACACTTTTATTGTTTCTAGAGAAGTACTACTGGACATGTGATTGCACTGGAGGTTTCATTTGTATTTTTGCCCGGTGGTTAAACTTTGAAAGTAAGTTAATGGTTTTTTGTTTGATAATACATTTACAATATATTTGTTAGTTGTAGTATATGTGTCTAATCTTGTTGTCTTAATTTTTGTCACTCGTTTGTTGTTTTAATTTGGTTTTAACTGTGTTGTATTTTACATTGTTGTTACCAGGGGTCATACCAGGAGTGGGCACAAATGGCTGTGGCGGCAAGCCCTGCCCCCAGCTCCCAGCGGGCTTGCGGAGGAGGCAAAAAGAGGTTTAATGTTTAAAACCCTTCTCTCTAGAGTCGCGCCGCAGCAGCGGCAGGAACTTCTATTGTATCTTATGGCCCCATAGAATACGACGGAAAGATCGTGCCGCCGCTGCAGCACAACTCCAGAGAGAAGGGGTTTAAAGTTTAAACCCCTTCTCTCTTTGCTTCCTCCCACCCCACCGTGCCAGGCCGGCTGGGGAAGGGAAGGGGAGGATTTTGAAGATGCCTCCCCCCCCTTTTGCTTCCCCTTCTGACACACTTCCGGTGATGTCAGGGGGTGTGGCATATGCTAATGTTTCGTGTAGTGGTTATGTGCGAGCCAGTTTGGTGTAGTGGTTAAGTGCATGGACTCTAATCTGGGAGAACCGGGTTTGATTCCCCACTCCTCCACGTGCACCTGGCTGGATGACCTTGGGCAAGCCATAGTTCTGATAACAGCTGTCCTTGAAAAAGAGCCGTTTCTGTCAAGAGCTCTCTCAGCCCCATCTACCTCACAGGGTGTCTATTATGGGGAGGGGAAGGGAAAGGAGTTTGTAAGCCGCTCTGAGACTCCCTTGGGTAGTGAAGGGCGGGGTATAAATCCAATCTCTTCCTCTTCTAATGAGTTATTATGCTAATCAGTAGGCTAATGCACTTCTGCGGGGGGGGGGGCTCTGCAGCTTACCTGGCTGCTTCTTGCTCTGACTGAGGGCTGCTGGGAGCAGGGGGTGGGGCTTGTTGCATGTGCCCGCCCCCTGGTCTCTTTACTGCCGGAGCTCCGCTCCTGTGTGCTCCTGCAGAAAATGACCCCTGGGCGACACACCCCTAATGTAGCTCCGCTCCTGCAGGAAATGACCCCTGTCTCCAGGAATTAGAATTGATCTCTGGACACAGAGATCAGTTATTATGCTAATTGGTAGGCTAAAGCATTCCTGTGGGGGGGGGCTCTGCAGCTTACCCGGCTGCTTCTTGCTCTGACTGAGGGCTGCTGGGAGCCGGGGGCGGGGCTTGTTGCATGTGCCCGCCCCCTGGGCTCTTTACTGCTGGAGTTCCGCTCCTGTGCGCTCCTGCAGGAAATGACCCCTGATCAAGTCACAGCTGACTTATGGCAACCCCCATAGGGTTGCTACAAATCTTTAAAAACATACTAATTTTCTCTGTTTCATGAACCCAAGACAGCACAGGAGGTCAGCTTAGGAGAAGCAGCCTCTGATATTGCAGCGTTGTCATTCACTTATTCCAGGACTCACTGGTCAGTGGAGCTCTGCCTCGTTTCTGTTTTAATTTCATCTTCCGCCTGATAGTGAAGAGTCGGCAGAGTCTCTTTGGATCTGAGAAGGTCGCGTGAACGTCTGCTCCAGTGCATCTTGGGATCCAGGAGCCTCACAACGTCGCGGAAAAGCTAAAGGTGAAACAAATACCAGAAGTCACATCTGAACGTTGTGTGCCCATAGATTCCTACCCGGCCCTATGTGCCTCCCCCCCCCCCCCCCCCCCCCCCCGTAACATACTTTATCTTCCATGGCAGGGTACATCTGGTCAACCTCATCTTTAACAAGAGCCAGTGTGGTGTAGCAGTTAGAGCAGCAATGGCCAGTGTTCCCTCTAAGCTGAGTTAGTGTGAGCCAGCTCACAGTTTTTTAGCCTCCAGCTCACAAATTTTTGTCTTAGCTCAGGAAGGATGGCTCCAGGGCAAACTAATTTATGCAGTAGCTCACAACTTTAATGCCAGGAGCTCACAAAGTAGAATTTTTGCTCACAAGACTCCGCAGCTTAGAGGGAACATTGGCAGTGACCAACCTACATTTTTGGGACCCTGAAGCGTGAACCGTTATGGGGGCCCCTTCTAAACCAACAACAATAGGGCAACAGCTGGGGGTCCGGGTGCCGCAAGCCCCCGAGAAAATTTTAAAATTTGACCAATTACAGGAACATTTTGAGGCCCTATGAAATAGGTATTAGAGCCTATTCTAAGGTCAGTATTAAGTACTTCAGCCCACTGGCTTATGATTCTGTCACTAAAATAGCCTTATTTTAATAACAGACACTTTAAAAAAGCCGTCAATTTTGTTGAAAAATTCACTCATTAAAAAAAAAAAGTTGCTTCAGGGCCCCTCCATACATACACACATACATATATAGGGGCCACAGTGGCTCAGAGGTTAAGACGCTGAGCTGCAGACCGGAAGGTCGGAAGTTCTGCGGTTTGAGAGCCTAGTGCCGCATGACGGAGTGAGCTCCCATCTCTGGCCCCAGCTCCTGCCAACCTAGCAGTTCAAAAGCAAGAAATTGCAAGTAGATAAATAGGTACCGCTTCTGTGGGAAGGTAACAGTGTTCCGTGCGCCTCAACATCTAGTTCATGCCGGCCACATGACCACGGAAACGTCTTTGGACAGCACTGGCTCTTTGGCTTGGAAACAGAGATGAGCCACACCCCCTAGAGTCGGATTCGACTGGCTTTTGAGCAAGGGAAACCTTTACCATATATATATACCATATATATACCATATATATACCATATATATACCATATACACACACACACACACACCATACACACACACACACACACACACACCATACACACACACACACACACACACACCATACACACACACACACACACACACACCATACACACACACACACACACACACACCATACACACACACACACCGTTTATATATATAAAAATTCATGGCGAAACATGACCCTCATAAATTTTAATAGACTTCTCCAGGAATTTACTAACAACTCTTGTGATTTCTATTTCATTATCTTTTAATAAGCGGTGATAGTCCCGTGGGAGAAAGGTGGGAGTACAAGAGAGCCAGTTTGGTGTAGTGGTTAAGTGCGCGGACTCTAATCTGGGAGAACCGGGTTTGATTCCCCACTCCTCCACATGCACCTGGCTGGATGACCTTGGGCAAGCCATAATTCTGGCACAGCTGTTCTTGAAAAAGAGCAGTTTCTGTTAGAGCTCTCTCAGCCCCACCTACCTCACAGGGTGTCTGTTGTGGGGAGGGAAAGGGAGAGGAGTTTGCAAGCCGCTCTGAGACTCCTTTGGGTAGTGAACGGTAGGGTATAAATCCAATCTCTTCTTCTTCTTTTACCTCACAGGGTGTCTGTTGTGGGGAGGGGAAGGGAAAGGAGTTTGTAAGCCGCTCTGAGACACCTTTGGGTAGTGAAGGGCGGGGTATAAATCCAATCTCTTCTTCTACAAATAAAGTAAGTCTATGGGCCTCAATAGGCCCGATAGTTTTTGAGGTCCCTCAAGCCATTTAACTGATAAACCCAGGTTCCGTGAACTTGGCTGGCTGAGGGAGAAAGGAGACCTTGGCCCCATATTTGGGCGGAATTTTGACTGCTGGTCAGGGTCCAGATTGGATCCGGCAAAAAAAATTAACAATAATCTAGATCAGGGGTCCCCAACCTTTCTAAACATGTGGGCACCTTTGGAATTTTGAGAAGGGGTGGTGGACGTCACCCCAAAATGGCTGCCTCGGGAGGCGGGGCCAAATGAAATACCCCCCCTCCTCACACCTCCTAGGCAGGGGTCTTTTTGTAGAAAAAGAGCTGCCGGAGCTCATTAGCATAACTCATTAGCATATGCCACACACCCTGACATCACCGGAAGTGTGTCATAGAAGAAGGAAATCTTGAAGGGGGAATGGAACCACACACTGAGTAAGGAAAGCCCAGATGCTTATCAGCCCTCGTGATCCTCCAGTGGAAAACCCCTGCATGTGAACTAGGGCAGCCAATCGCAAGCCCTGCCTTACAGTGGCCCCACCCACTTTCCGAAAAGCTTGGGGCCCCCAAGGGACGTATGGGTGGCACCACGGTGCCCGCGGACACTGTTTTGGGGAACCCTGATCTAGATATGTATCTAAAAATAGTAGCAAAGTGTTTCATACATTTCTCTGTGATTTATGTCTCTCGGGCTCCCTTTGAGGAGAATAAACAGATTTGATCTGCATCAGGAAATAAGGCTTCCAAATGCAAAGAAAACAAAAGGCTTTGATTTATTCTGGGAGGCTTGCCTGGACCTGAGCTCTCTTGCTTTGAACACGATACACTCAAATCCGATTAGACCCACTTCCCTCCCACTTTGCAATCTTTCTTATTAGCTTCATCTGAATAAGATTTTCTGGAAATGTCCCTAACAGCTAAGCTGGCCAGCGGCTTGCCCTTTACCAAAGCAAAAAGCTTTGCCTCACAGCTCAGCAATTACTAATATTTTGCAACACAACCTACTTCTATGCTATCTAATTAACTGAAATTATTGATTTTTACAGATTTCCTTTACTGAATGGAATTTGTGTGTCTGCGCCGTGAAGTCACAGCCGTTGGGTTTTCAAGGCAAGAGACAGAGGCCTGTCAGTGGCTATTAGCCACACCATATGGATGGAACGCGGTGGCTCAGAGGTTAAGAACCTGAGCTGCAGACCGGAAGATTGTTAGTTCGGCAGTTCAAGACCCAAGTGCTGCGTGATGGAGT
The DNA here is from genome assembly GCF_001447785.1 of Gekko japonicus. Lineage (NCBI taxonomy): Eukaryota > Metazoa > Chordata > Lepidosauria > Squamata > Gekkonidae > Gekko > Gekko japonicus. The sequence goes on along the minus strand of NW_015176468.1, from coordinate 753,140 downwards.
GAGCTCCCGTCTCCGGCCCCAGCTCCTGCCAACCTAGCCGTTCGAAAGCAAGAAATTGCAAGTAGATAAAATAGGTATTGCTTCGGTGGGAAGGTAACAGCGTGGTTTGAATGCAAAGACTTTTGCTGTGTCTACCCTAGAACAAAGATTGAGTCCAGTGGCACCTTTAAGACCAACAAAGTTTTATTTTAAACTAGGTGTATATTTTAAAGATTTATGGTTTAGCCCCAAAATATTCCAGTAAGAAGCATCTTAATGTGTTTGCCTCTATGGCCTGACAGTAAAGACGCATGGTTTGAATGCAAAGACTTTTTCTGTGTCTACTCTAGAACAAAGATTGAGTCCAGTGGCACCTTTAAGACCAACAAAGTTTTATTTTGGGTATAAGCTTTTGTTCTCACATACACCCAAACTTTGGGTGATTCTGCATTGACTTTTCCCTCTGTTGTTTTACCAAACCCACATCAGAACAGAAATTTCCCTCTGCATTGCATGCCACTTTCACTTTCTTTGAACATCGGATTTTATGGTACCCTCTACCCTGCATGCTGCTCTCACTTTCTTTGATCATCGAGTTTTATGGTACCTTTTGCATATTTTTAAGGCCATTCAGGGGTGACTTTGCATTAAGTACGGCGTTGCCCCGGGATATTTGAATGTGGTTTCACAAGTTCAGAACAATGGACCCCCCTCCCCTGAGGCAGAACAGGGACATAGGATTTTTGTCTCACTACCAGTGTTCCCTCTAAGCTGAGTTAGCATGAGCCAGCTCACAGTTTTTTAGCCTCCGGCTCACACATTTTTGTCTTAGCTCAGGAAAGGGTAGCTCCAGAGCAAGCTCATTTACCGGTATGCAGTACTAGCCAAATCGCTCGCTCACAGCTTTAATGCCAGTAGCTCACAAAGTAGAATTTTTGCTCACAAGACTCCGCAGCTTAGAGGGAGCGTTGCTCACTACAGATGCTAATTTTCTGCCCTCGCACATTTCACCTCTGCTCTAATACGCTGGTTACAATGGGCATGGTACCTCTGCATCCTTTACAAGCATGCTTTACAACCCCCTCCCACCTTCTAACTGGAATATAAAGGCTCGGTTCTCCGTTCTTACTTGTATCTGATGAAGGGAGCTTTGACTCTGAAAAGCTTATAACCTGAACATTGGTCTCTAAGGTGCTGCTGGACTAGAATCTGTTCTACTACAAACCACCGCCATCCTCATCATTTAATTTATACCCCGACCTATCCCACGAGTGGGCTCAGGGCGGCTTACAACACAAGATTAATAAAAACAACAACAATGATAAAACCCATAAAACAACAGAGGGCACAATAAACCGTAACAGATACAGATAGGACCCTTGCCTCATGTCAGCCGGATAAACGCTCCAGGGCCCAAGTAATGTTATCTAAGCCGCAGGGCACTGGGAAAGGGCCATGAACAGGGGAGGCCAGAATGGTTGAACGTCAGCCGCTTCAGCCAAAAGCCTGGCAGAACAGCTCCGCTTTACAAGCAATCAACTGGTGATCCCTGGCCCTAAAGACATCCGGCTGTCCTCAACCTGGGCCGGGGCCTTTTCGGTCCTGGCCCCAACCTGGTGGAACTCTCTGCCAAATTCCATCCTGTAAGGCAGAGATGTTCGGCCAGGCTTTTGGTTGAGGACAGCGACGGTTCCATCTTGGCTGGCACCCTTCCCATTTCCTGTTGCTCAGGGGTCATTTCCTGCAGGAGCACACAGGAGCGGAGCTCTAGCAGTAAAGAGCCCAGGGGGCGGGCACATGCAACAAGCCCCACCCCCTGCTCCCAGCAGCCGTCAGTCAGAGCAAGAAGCAGCCAGGTAAGAAGCCGCAGAGGCCCCCCCCCCCCGGCACCTTTAAGACCAAGCTTTATTCAGGTACCAGCTCTCCCTCCTCTGCGAGGACAACTCTGCACGTCCCCCCTCCCCAATAGCTAGCAACCCAAAACAATGCAGTGGAGCCTGAGCAGTGGGTGTTGCCTTCTGACACACTTCCGGTGATGTCAGGGGGCGTGGCATATGCAAATGAGTTATGTAAATGAGTTATGCTAATGAGCTCCTGCACCTCTTTTTCTACGAAAAGACCCCTGCGTGTTGCTTATATCTATCTTGCCCTCCTCATCCCCTTGTCCACGAAGTAGCTGGCATGGGGAGTTGGAAAGAGGACTGGTTATTCGCCAACTGTTCGTTCTTAATATTGTACTAAGGTTTTAATTAACTTTATCTTGTTTTTATCTCTGGTTGTACATCGCCAAGAGCCTTGCAGTAGCGGGATTCATAAATATAACAAATAAATAAATAGTAGGTTCCTCTCAGGCCCTGATCTCAGGTGTGCTGACTGGAAGAGAGTAAAGCTCTCCGGGGCTCATATGGGGAGAGGCGGTCCGACAGGCAGGGCTATTTTTTGGCAGGAACGCACAGGAACGGAGTTCCGGCTGGCTCCCAAGTTGGCCACGCCCAGCAGGAACTCATTAGCATAATAGGCCACACCCCACAGCAGGAACTCCTTAGGATTGGCTACATTGGGGGTGTGTGGCCTAACATGCAAAGGAGTTCCTGCTACAAAAAAAGGCCCTGGGTTCTGACAACAAACAAGATAAACAGAATAAGAAGGGAAAGGTGGGTGTGGCTGGATGACCACACTTCTGGTAACATGGGGGTGCGGCCTAATGTGCTAATGAGCGGTGTTGTCAGGGTGTGGCCTAATATGCTAATTAGTTTCTGGTGTTGGGTGTGGCCTATTATGCTAATGAGTTCCTGCTGGGCTTTTTCTACAAAAAGAGCCCTGCCGACAGGTATGATGATCCCAGACCGCTACCCTCTGAAAGAGTCCTGGCTTTCTTGGCTACGCTTTGGTCAAATAATAAGACAAAGGAAGAGGAGGAGGGGATTGGATTTATACCCCGCCCTTCACTCAGAGTCTCAGAGCGGGTTACAAACTCCTTTCCCTTCCCCTCCCCACAACAGACTCCCTGTGAGGTAGGCAGGGCTGAGAGAATTCTGACAGAGACTGCTCTTTTTCAAGAACAGCTGTGCCAGAGCTTGTGACTGACCCAAGGTCACATCAGCAGGTGCAAGTGGAGGAGTGGGGAATCAAACCTGGTTCTCCCAGATTAGAGTCCGCACACTTAACCACTACACCAAACTGAAGAGATTGGATTTATACCCTGCCCTTCACTACCCAAAGGAGTCTCAGAGCAGTTTACAAACTCCTTTCCCTTCCCCTCCCCACAACAGACACCCTGTGAGGTAGGTGGGGCTGAGAGAGCTCTTGACAGAAATTCCTCTTTTTCAAGAACAGCTCTTATCAGAACTACAGCTTGCCCAAGGTCATCCAGCCAGGTGCAAGTGGAGGAGTGGGGAATCAAACCAGGTTCTCCCATATTAGAGTCTGCGCACTCAACCACTACACCAAACTGGCGTTAAGTTTCCTGCTGGTATTGACTTGAAAGGGGGATCGGAGGGGAGGCAAATGGTCATCCAGCCAGGTGCAAGTGGAGGAGTGGGGAATCAAACCCAGTTCTCCCAGATTAGAGTCCGCGCACTTAACCACTACACCAAACTGGCTCTCATTAGGGCAGGGAATGGGAAATTCAAGGTCAAGCAGAAGAAACTCAACAGACACACACACCCCTTATGATTTCAGGCAATGATCAGATTTGTTCGTTTTTACCTCTGGTGATACACTTTCCTCCAAATGAGGATAAAGCGCCAACGGGTGTTCAGCCAAGCTGCGCTCCGCCTGGGCGATATAATCCTTCCTGGTTTTCTGAGAGGCGCTGAGCCTGGAAAAACTGACGTCCTTTTTGTGGTGCAGTTCCCAGGGCTTATATGGTACCATCTGCAAAAGGTCTGTTTTTTTGTAACGCAGAATGACTGGGACGGGACCCTTTTCGCCATGGATGAAGATGTGGTCAGAAGGCGGAGGGCAGCCGTACCTGAAGTCATCCAGGCCACTTTTCAAAAACCGCCAACGCTGGGTGTTGAGGGCATCCGAGTACCTCTCTTTTTTACAGCTGTATTCTCGAAAACACTTTGAAGAGAGTCTCTCTTTATACCTGACGGAAAACACTCACAGTTAGTACTTGAAACGAGGGCTTTAAAAACTCCCAGAAGTCCACTTCCTCCATAGTATTCTGTTATCCTGCAACAATCAGCATTAGTACAACCAAAATCACACGCTGTTAATTGCATTCTCGAATGACTTAGAAGTGACTCAGTGGGATCGTATGCAGAGTTACCCCAGTCTAAAGCCCATAAAAATCAATTTGCTTAAACTGCAGTAACTTTGCACACAACTGCACTCAGAAGTCTTTTATAAACAGGGTATAATTAGCTATCCTCCAGCATTTGGGTTTGATTCCAACCCTGTCTAACAAAATATGGCAGGTAATGGCCAATTAATAGAGCCATGTAATTAATCAAGAGTGTTATAATTAACCAAGAGCATATAATTAAACAGTTGCTGACTAGCCCCAGCTCCTCAGAGCCTGGAAGCGAAGAAAGGTTAGCCATGAGTAGCGCTTGGATGGAAGAACACCAAGGGAGACCTTGCAGAGGAAGGCAATGGCAAACCTCCTCTGCTCAGAGGTCGATTCGGGGGGGATCGCGGGGGATCACAGTTCCCCCGGGTGAGGTGGGGGCGGGGCACACGACGAAGCCCCGCCCCTGCTTCCGGCCGCCCCGCTTCCGGCCCTCATTCAGCCAGGAGGAGGCAGGAGAAGAGGGAGGGTAAGTTGCTTCCTTCCCACCTCTCCCCAACCCTGCCTCCTGGGGCCGGGGAGGGCCTTGGCGGGGCTTCCTCGCACTCCTGCCAGCCTTGCAGGTCCACCGCCGGGCCCCTGATGTCAGGGGGTGTGGCATATGTTATTGAGTTATGCTAATGAGTTCCCCTAGCTCTTTTTCTACAAAACGACCCCTGCCTCTGCTTATCTCGTCTTGAAAAGCCCACAAAGCGAATCCATAACTATTATGAACTGAGAGGCAGCTCTCAAACAAGCGAGTTCTTTTATTCAGCTCATAACTTTACACAGGACAACTTACACACAGAACAAGCAAACTTTATACGTTTTGAACGGGGAGAACCACACCCCTAAACAGATAACAACCAACCAGAGAAAGGCGCTTAGGACCAATAAGAATTGTTCCCGCCGAAAGTCAATGTCTCTCCGGATTGACCTATCATTGTCATTGACCAATCCGGTCTCATATTCTGTGATGCTGCACTTCTATGGAGCTGTACCTAAAGCTCGTACCAAACAATGATAACTGAATACATAACAATAACCCAGCTGGGACTTGACAACGCCTTATTATTTATTATTATAAATTAACCAGGAAGTCCTTTCCCAATAGCAATTCCTCTTTCTTTTTTCTTTTTCTGTTTGCCTTTGCCCAGGAGTTGGAAAATGTAGGCTGGCAACCGTAAGGCAACCGTACTTTAAAGTATAAAAAATAAGGCTGGGGGACGAAGCTCTTTGTTGAGGTCTGGTAAGTTGGGACCTTGACTAACTAGTAAGGGCTGCTAGGTCCCCCAAGCCACCAGCCGGAGGATAGGGGGGGTATGCTCCCTCTAAGCTGTGGAGTCCTGTGAGCAAAAATTCTACTTTGTGAGCTACAGACATTAAAGTTGTGAACGAGCGATTTGGCTCCTGCATCAATTAGTTTTCTCTGGAGCCATCCCTTCCTGAGCTAAGATAAAAATGTGTGTTGTTGTTGTTCAGTCGCACAGTCGAGTCCGACTCTTCGCAACCCCATGGACCAGATCACGCCAGGCCTTCCTGTCTTCCGCCGTCCTCTGAAGTTTGCTCAGTTTCATGTTCGTTGCATCTATGACACTGTCTAACCATCTCATCCTTTGCCGCCCCCTTCTTCTTTGACCTTCCATCTTTCCCAGCATCAGGGTCTTCTCCAGTGAGTGCTCCCTTCTCATTTGGTGGCCAAAGTATTTGAGCTTTGGTTTCATTATCTGGCCTTCCAGGGAACAGTCAGGGTTGATTTCTTTTAGGATTGACTGATTTGATCTTCTTGCAGTCCAAGGGACTCTCAAGAGTCAAGCCGAAAGCCGAAAAATGTGTGAGCTGGAGGCTTAAAAACTGTGAGCTAGCTCACACTAACTCAGCTTAGAGGGGACACCAGTAGGGATGCCAGATCCAAGTTGGGAAGCTCCTAAAGATTTGGGGATAGCCTGGGGAGGCCAGGACAGAGCAAAGCAGGTTTGAGAAAGATCAGACCAGAGTTGCCAACTCCATTTCCTCCAGGAACATTGATCTCTGTCATCCGGAGATGAGCTGTAATTCCAGGGGATCCCCAGGTCCCACCTGGAGGCTGGCATCCCCACCCCTGTTCTGGTAAGATGGACGGCAGTTTCACCACCCATTAAATGGCTGCTTCAGATCTGCTGGCTACGGAGGGCCGGATCTTCCCCAGCCGGCAAGACTGCAGAATATAAGACGTTGCCTGGAATGCTTTAAGAAAGAAAGTACCTTGTAAAGCAACCTAAAGTTAGGATTGTCGAGATCGGGGCAAACTTCCTGCCAGCAACCTTTGTTGCCCAACGCCTTCCGATCAGTGGTGGGAGAATTAAAAAAAGAAGAAGAAGCCAGCTTGTCATCACTTCCAGGCAGGGCTCTTTTTGTAGAAAAAGCGCAGCAGGAACTCATTAGCATAATAGGCCACACCCAATGGCAGGAACTCATTAGCATATTAGGCCACACCCCCGACAGCACAGTTCATTAGCACATTAGGCCGCACCCCCATGTTGCCAGAAGTGTGGTCATCCAGCCACACCCACCTTTTGCTTCTTATTCTGTTTACCTTGTTTGTTGTCAAAACCCAGGGCCTTTTTTGTGGCAGGAACTCCTTTGCATGTTAGGCCACACACCCCTAATGTAGCCAATCCTAATGAGTTTCTGCTGTTGGGTGTGGCCTATTATCCTAATGAGTTCCTGCTGGGCGTGGCCAACCTGGGAGCCAGCCGGAACTCCGTTCCTGTGCGTTCCTGCCCAAAAATAGCCCTGCTTCCAGGGAAACCCACAGAGTTTCTGGTGATTCCTAGAGCAACGTGACGTCACTTCCGGTTTTTCCTGGAAACACCCCCCCACACACACATCACTGCCCTCAGAGCTTCTGCCAGTTACCGAACACAGCTTGGCACCCCTACATAAAATAGCTGCCATGCTGCGAACCTCACTGGACGAACCGTTTCATCCCCCTCACTCACCATGGGGCAGGGCTCATCTTGACAACTGTGAGGTCTGAACCTCTCTTGACGCTGTTGATGAAGCCAGGGTCTCACTTGCTCCTCCTCCTAAGAAAGGCCCCACACGGGACAGCCCTATGCTTTCTAGCTTGCAGCCACTGCTTCAAGTCAGCCATTCATTCGTCCTCACACTGGGAACTTTCTGGTTGCTAGGAGACTGTGGCCAAGCCATGGCAACGGTTGGATGGAGGAACTGCTACACAGGCTTCGGGCCTCCCCTCTCTGGACTAGAGCGAGGGATGCCAACTTCCAGGTGGGACCTGGAGATCTCCCCAGAATTACAGCTCTTCTCCAGACTACACAGAGCAGTTCCCCTGGAGAAAATGGATGCTTTGGAGGGCGGACTCTGTGGCATTGTACGCCATGGAGGTCCCTGTCCTCCCCGGACTCCATTCCCACACTTCCAGGAGTTTCCCAACCTGGATCTAGACATTGAACAGAGTGTGCATTAGAACATACACTGCATTTCTCTGTGGGTGCTCATGTTTGGAATCTTCAATCTTCAATCTTAGGTCCTGTATGATGGAAGCAGGGAAGGAAAGAGCAAGCGTGCAAGCCCAACCTTTAACGATGTTCAATGGCCGTTATGAATAAAACCTGCTTTGTTCATGGTATTGAACTAAGGCTATAATATTACTATCAAAAAACAAGGAAACACTGTGATAAAAATAACATTTAATAATTCATGTGAACATCAATATGTATATCTATTCAAACATGACAATTTTGCTTAGGAAATTCTGACATATTCAAGGAAAAGTCCAACATCATGATATCCTCCATGAGCACCCGGTTTTATACTCATTTCATTAGTCTTCCTCAGGAGTAATCCTCTAAGGTTGGAAGGTGTAACCTCTTGATACAGCTTAACTTCTTATGATTGCAGTTTAACTTCTTTTTTACTGTCTTGCATTTATTGCAGCTGAAATTCTCCTACACCTTGATTGGTTACTGCCAGAATCCTGTTGGTCTATTGTTATTCAGCTGCAAGCTCACCCTGTCTCTGGCAGCACAGTCCTGCAATGTTCCAGTCCCAATACATAACCAACTGTTTTGGATCTGGCTAGCTGATGGGATTTCAGTCGATTGCCCCTTTTTGTATCTAATGAAGGACCAGAGATTCAACCGGGTGTCCTTTTTCATAGCTCACGAAATGCCAGAGAAATCCTGTGGAGTCTCTGGAAACTGTTCAGAGAATTTGTCGGGCTCCTCCAAAAACTCTTTCGAGGTCACAAGATCAAACCATTTTATCTTATTTTACTTAGGATTCTTCAAGGGACGCCATTCATATGCAAGAATGTGGGACTGGCCAGGATTGAACTGGAAATATGATCTCTCAATGCATTTGATGTGGAAAATTTCGCCCCCAGGAGAGAATTACTTTCACAAATGGCCTTTCTCCATATTAATGTCCCCAATCAAAGCAGCAAAGCTTAATTTAAGGCAGCTCAGCAACCTGTTTTGCTCAGCGCTGGAGTATGTGAAATAGAATATCAATTCGTTTGTCTTCTATAGAATATCAATTCGTCTGTCTTCTGCTAGCACTTTCCAAGACACACCTGTCCCGTTCTAAGGGGATAACTGTGTAGTTTAATTTAGCTCAGGCCCAGGAAATTTTCTCCGGAAAATGGGAAGACATAATAATGAAAAGGGTGCTTGTAAGCCTGTGCAGAATGCTATTTCTGTCCAGTTATTATTAACCACCAACCATCTTCTACACTACAGTTTGGGTTAGCAGGTAACACCTGAAGGTGTTCTCCATTTGAGAAAGAAGCCACTCTAGAACAGCGGTTCTCAACCTGTTGCAGCTTATGAACCACCATGAGAGAAATAAAAAGCTAACTTTTTCCAAGAATGAGAACTATATTACTACTTTACACAGACAGTGTAAAGACATGATCTACCCAATGAGCTTTTAGTTAAACTTCAATTTGAACCCAGGACTCCCTAGTTTATATGCTTAGCTTCTACACTGTAGTATGTATGCGCCATAACACACCGGAGAAGTATTTCCTCAAGAATCGGAGAAACTTGGCTGCCAGCTTGAAAGAACTAGGCAGAGTGTTTTCTCTCTCTCTCTCTCTCTCGCTGCAGGGATTTATACCTAGGCCAGAGCTAGGGTTGCCAGCCTCCAGGTGGGGCCTGGAAATCTCCCGCTTTTACAACTGATCTCCAGCTGACAGACCAGCTCCCCTGGATAAAATGGCTGCTTTGAAGGGTCAACTCTCTGGCATTGTACCATGCTGAGGCCCCTCCCCTCCCCTCCCCATACCCCACCCTCTCTCGGATCTACCCCCAGAGTCTCCAGATATTTTCCAACCCAGACCTGGCAGCCCTATCCAAAGGATACCCAATCGTTCTGAGCCTGTGGGTGTCGCACGTTCTTTACAAATAACTTTCAGGATCCAGGATGCAGTATAACAGAAGATGAACTTTTTAAAGTATTTACATAGCAATCGTTTTAGAAGAAGCAGAGCTGACTTTCTGCTTCAGCCATGAGTTCTGCTTTTTGCACCCTACCCTCTGGATGTGTACCATGTTAAGCACCACCCACTTAAAGGCATAGTGTCCTTGCTGGAAATATGTGTGTTGCAAGGTCTAAAATTCAGTCATTATAGGGTTAATGTGTATTTGCCTTGTGTGCTATTGTTTAGACTGACCTGGAAGGGAACCTGGCACAGAGCCAATGGAGAGAAAACCCAGGAAACTGAAGCCTACTTACTAACAATAATTGGTTAATGCATTCAGGTGATTTCCTTCTAGGGGTCAAGAAGAAGAAGAATCTCCATTGCTGTAGACCATGTGGTCAAAGTAAAGATGTAGTCTTAGGTGTCTTTGTTGTTTTGTAGATTTCCTGTGAACCCTTCCCTTAGAAATAAAGATTTTTACATAGAAGAAAATGCCTGCTCTCCAGTGAAGCAAAGATCGATTGCAATATCTGAATATTTAACTATTTTGCCAATTTTTCCAACAGTCCTCACAGTGGACACCTTTGGATTTGTAACACAGGATGGTGGGCACAGCCACAAAATGGCTGCCACCAGAGGTGGAGCCATGCACATAGAGGAAGCCCCAGTGCAGGGGTGGGTGGGTAATTTATAAAATACACTGGGAAAGAGAACCTGTTGCTTTCACCCCCAACCAACTATTTTTAAACGGGGGCATTGATCTAGATTGCCCACCTCATAAAAAAGAAATTGTCTCTTTTCTTCTCTCAGTAGCTGGAACAGCGGTGGCAACTAGATGGAAATCAGATAAACGTACTGGTATAAACCTCTGACATAAAAAAAACTATGGGGTTCCTACATAATGACCAAACTCTCTGACAATATTAACCAACTCAAACACCCTCTCTCCTCTTCTACTTTCTCGGCTGTCCGGTTTCCTATTCTAGAATATCTCGTTTCACAAGAAACCATCCCTAATATAATTAATGACCTTTCCTTATGGTGAAGTTTTTTTTTTTTACTGCTACTTATGTTGTTTTATGGCATGGAATATCTTGGTTAATCACTATTAGGTTCTGTATAAGCTATAGGCAAATTTCCTTATGAAAGTTTCAACTTTACAGTCATTTATACTGGCTAATATTTGAATTTTATTGGGCTTTATATCTGAGTCATGATCATATTGAACAGTATATATGTACTCTCTATATGATGCTGAAACTGCAGTAAAATGTAGAGAGGGAGGGAGGGAGGGAGGGCGGGAGGGAAGGAAGGAAGGAAGGAAGGAAGGAAGGAGAAAGAAAGGGGGGAGAGAGAGAGAAAGAGAGAGAGAGAGAAAGAAAGAAAGAAAGAAAGAAAGAAAGAAAGAAAGAAAGAAAGAAAGAAAGAAAGAAAGAAAGAAAGAAGAGGAGTGGGAGAGAATACAACCCACACTGTGGTGTTAGCTGCCACTGAAAAAAAACTAATTTAATCGGCCCCACCGATGAGATTTCCAGTGACCAATCAGAAGCCCCACCTGGCCCTCCCCGCTTGCCAAAAACACAGTCAGCACCAGGAAAGGGGTTGGCAGGCCCCATGGCACCCACAGTCACCAAGCTGGGGACCCCAGCCTAGGCCTTGAGCTGAAAGGAGAGAGCTGAAGGGCTCTTCTTGGCCCTTGAATCTTGGATCACAGCCTGTGGCTTGGGCCTAGGAATGCCAACCTCCAGGCGGATTAAAACGTGGAAAATCACCGTGTAACAACAAAAACAAAGCACACAATTCTGATATACTACTATAACGTCATTAATTAAATAATATAATTATGATATGCAGTAAAGACCCTAGTATATAACAATATTCTATCTTAAAGGAATGTCCAAAGTTACAGAGAGGAACATGCAAACAAGGTTCAGTGTCGTGGCTGTCTTGCTTTCAAAGAAGAGACCCAGCAAACATCATGCAACATGTCTCCCAGGCAAAAATTGCGCGTTTCAAGGAATTCTTCTTCACACAAATTATTTCTCCTAGAACTAAATTACAAATACAATATAACCCATACACTTTGCATAGTGTCCAGGGGAAAAAAGGAGCTCGCTTGCTGCACTTACCCAAAGCTCACAAATGCTACAATGCATAAGTCAAGAAATTCTCTACGTGGCTTCTCCGGTTCTCCATGGAACTAACCAGAATAACCACACTAATAAAACACAGCTGCATCAATGATTCCAAGAGAATGAAAGGGACAGCACTTACAAAGGTTTACCCAAATAACAACTATGACAAAAATACACAATTTCCAAAATATACAGCATTTACAGAAAAGTGGTCCATGAGTCAAATTCCACAGGCAGGGTCCAAAAAACGCAAGAACAAAACCTAGTTATTAACCTCTCTTTGAGGCAATTAACTAGCTCAGAAATGGAAGTATCTCCAGGAAGCACCCGGAGGTTGGCAATCCGAAGAAGAAGAAGAGATTGGATTCATACCCCGCCCTTCACTACCCAAAGGTGTCTCAGAGCGGCTGACAAACTCCTTTCCCTCCCCCTCCCCACAACAGAGACCCTGTGAGGTAAAAGAAGAAGAAGAAGAGATTGGATTTATACCCTGCCCTTCACTACCCGAAGGTGTCTCAGAGCGGCTTACAAACTCCTTTCCCTCCCCCTCCCCACAACAGAGACCCTGTGAGGTAAAAGAAGAAGAGGAGGAGATTGGATTTATACCCTGCCCTTCACTACCTAAAGGAGTCTCAGAGCGGCTTACAAACTCCTTTCCCTTCCCCTCCCCACAACAGACACCCTGTGAGGTAGGTGGGGCTGAGAGAGCTCTTGACAGAAACTGCTCTTTTTCAAAAACAGCTCTTATCAGAGCTACGGCTTGCCCAAGGTCATCCAGCCAGGTGCAAGTGGAGGAGTGGGGAATCAAACCCGGTTCTCCCAGATTAGAGTCCGCACACTTAACCATGACACCAAACTGGCTGCTGGGAGGACAGTGCTGAGTGTTAACAGTGAACAGCTCAGCATGCCTGGACATTGGAGGGTGCTGCATCACTCTAAGTATGTATGGGAGTTATCTCCTTGAATGGGATGCCTGTCTTAACCTGGGAGCAGGCCCAGAGCCAGGAATGTTTGGCTTGTGGGGCATGTTTTTTTCTTGTGGAGCAGCCATTATGTGTCCATCCGTATACGATGAAAGCCAGAGGTTTTTTTGCACACTTTAAAAAAATCATGTTCCAGCTCTTCAAACATGAACTGTATTTGTAGCTCTTAGAACTTGCTCAGTTCTTCACCCTAACCCAACATGGCAGGCACACACACACACACACACCCTGATGACTCTAACATCTGTGAATACATCAGGTGCCTAGAGGATTTTAATTGTAGCCAGGGCTATTTTTGGGCAGGAATGCACAGGAACGGAGTTCCGGCTGGCTCCCAAGTTTGCCACGCCCAGCAGGAACTCATTAGCATAATAGGCCACACCCAACAGCAGACACTCATTAGGATTGGCTACATTAGGGGTGTGTGGCCTAACATGCAAAGGAGTTCCTGCTACAAAAAAAGCCCTGGGTTTTGACAATAAACAAAGTAAACAGAATAAGAAGCAAAAGGTGGGTGTGGCTGGATGACCACACTTCTGGTAGCATGGGGGTGTGGCCTAATATGCTATTGAGCTGTGCTGTCAGGGTTGTGGCTTAATATGCTAATGAGTGTCTGCTGTTGGGTGTGGCCTATTATGCTAATGAGTTCCTGCTGGGCTTTTTTTTTTTTTACAAAAGAAGCCCTGATTGTAGCCAGTGCCTTTCATTCATGCCATGCCGTGCTAATGGGAACAGGTGGGGAGGGTGGTGCTGGCTGGCGAGGTCACGGCATGGGAGCAAGGAAGGACCGTAGATTCAGAAGAAGGTCACTGCGCAGGCAGGACCAGCTAATCATGGGGAGGGCAGGGAGGGCGCAGAGGACAAGGTCACGGGGTATCAGGAATTCAGTGCGGGACTGACTAATCATGGGCAGTGTGCAGCACGATATGGCAGGAATCAAATGAAAAAAATACACAAAAAATTTAAAATATAGTGTTATGGCAAGGAATCCTGTGGGGCATGGCTGTAAATTAAGGGGGCATGGCCCCAAGATGCCCCACTGTAACTACGGGCCCACCTGGGAGCTGCCCTCTGACCCCTCCTTTCTCTTGCTTTGTCCTCTCACTCTCTGCACATGGCCTTCCATGGAGGCACGCATCTCTGCAGGTCTCACCTGTAGATATAATCAGGGCTCTTTTTGTAGAAAAAGCCCAGCAGGAACTCATTAGCATAATAGGCCACACCCAACAGCAGAAACTTATTAGCCTATTAGGCCACACCCCTGACAGCACAGCTCATTAGCACATTAGGCCGCACCCCCATGTTACCAGAACTGTGGTCATCCAGCCACACCCACCTTTTGCTTGTTATTCTGTTTACCTTGCTTGTTGTCAAAACCCAGGGCTTTTTCGTAGCAGGAACTCCTTTGCATGTTAGGCCACACACCCCTAATGTAGCCAATCCTAATGAGTTTCTGCTGTTGGGTGTGGTCTATTATGCTAATGAGTTCCTTCTGGGCGTGGCCAACTTGGGAGCCAGCCGGAACTCCGTTCCTGTGCGTTCCTGCCCAAAAATGGCCTTGGATATAATGCCCTCATACTCCCACACACATGATGCCAGACAAGGTGGCCATTTGTCATAGGGAAAGTACTCTTTAGATTAGGCTTATCTCTCTTCCTTTCGACTACAACCTGATTTCAAACTGGATATATTTAAATGAATGCAAATTTACCTTTTTCACAATATACTTATTGGGAGATTTATTTACTGCACTCAGTTTGATGCTTCTGTGACTGGGCGAACTCTGTTATATATTAACCAGATGTCCCAGTATTGAGCAGGGATCATAATCCAGCGACAGTTACAGCAGGGTTCATGCTCCTAGAATCCAGCCCCGCAAGCACCAGAAGAGAAGACCGGCAGTTAAAGCTTTCTGAACTTTCCCCCAGAAGCATCTGTTTTTCTATGCTTCGGGCCTATTGTAAGCATGCTGTGTCATTAAGAGAACGGGAACATTTACTTTCAGTTCACATCTGATCGGTTTGCAGCAACCTCCTGTTCTTATAAGCCTGCCATCAAGTTTTATCGTGGTGTTGGAGAATTACATGCCTGTTGTTTCCTTTCCAGGACTGGAAGGAAGCAGAGATGCAAGACTAGTTTTCCCACAGGGATGTAATCATCTTCCTAGAGATTAAACCACGTAATTGGAGAATATTGCAGTGCAGAATTTAAGCCGTTATTGATCTGTCTTGGAGTAAACCAGTACAGGGCTGCCATTTCACAGAAGCCTTTCCCCTACTGGTAAAGAGCCGTCTCTGAAGTGGTTTGGCATTTCAGACTGCACCGCTTTTCCCCCGCCCTTTTTCGCCCGGGTGGGCAATCTCTGTCTTTTTTTTTAAACACTTGTTTTAGAGCGCTATAGCACTATAACGCAACAGCAAAACAGCAATATAGCAGCCCCATTGGAATGCCTGGACTCCACTGGGATACAAGAGATGGCTACATCTGCCACCTGGAAAAAAGGACTCCATTGGATACAGCCTTCAAGTGGGAGATCAGGGCATCAGTGATTTTTATCTACCAGCATTGAGGGACTGTATGGGCAACAATGACAGGTGCCCATACCCTGATAGATGCCCTCCAATTGTACTTGGAGGGCGCATGGCTTGAGACAGGCATGTCAGTTCTCCTCCCCCTCCTCCTTGAGAGATGAAGGAAGTGCGTAAGCACCTCACTCAAAGCTACTGTGCTGCTGATCATCATTTGCAACACCTCCAGGATCAGTTGCAACAAGGTAGTTATGGAGACCATGACTAATAGATCAGTAGCCTCTCAAACAGTCACACGAAACCACTGTAACCATACAAGCCTACCACTCACCAACTTCAACCCAGAAAGATAAGGGGCTTGCCTCCCTGCCCTTTATACCTGACCCAGCTTTGTGCCAGTCACTTCCCAGCCAATTACCTCTTGGCATGGATGGGTGCACATCAGGCTGGGTTAGCAACATCTGTCTCACCAATCAGTGATGCCCTTCCCCCCCTTCCCGTGGCCTCCCGCAATGCTCCACCCTCCTGATAAATCCAGTTTTAACATTATACTCAATCTTCTCTGTTTCTATTAATCTTTTTATCCAGGTAACCTTATTGATTATTATATCATCATCCATTTAATTAACTTTCGTTTTCAATAACTATCAAAACAAAGCAAGTTATTTTTCACATCCCAATGATTTCCCATGTATTCCTTAAAGTCCTTCCAGTCCTCAAAAAATTCTTGATCTTCTTTGTTATTAAGTTTTAGCAAAACTCTATGGTTTTAAGCCAATTTTACCAAACAATTTTTATAAGGCTTTCCAAACCTTTATGCTTTACTATTTCTATCACAGGGTAGGTGGATCGAGGGTTTAAGCTTTCGAGGAACTATGTGGTCTGAGGAAGGATTCTTTCCAGAGCTGGTATACTTGAATGAAATAGGATTTATTTAAAGAAAGCATAAATACGAGGGTAGAACCATGTAACTAGTAAAGTAGGTATAACACACAGTCTGCTCTCTACTGACAGGGATTTTTCCTTAGGTAACTTTGTAACACTTTTTCCTCTAAGTCCATATAATCTTTACTGTTTCCTAGACACTAAGCTTCAGCTTATAACTGTTTCAACACAGAACTGCTTGTCACTTTCTTTCAGACACAGCATTTAACTCTCATATCACACACAAGAAGGTCTCTCCTTCAGACCCCAGAACTAAACTCATCCCACACAGGGATGGGTCTCACTCCTCTCATACACAGAACTTCTGCTTCTCTCCCAGAAATCAGAACTTAACTTAACTGACTTTCAACTGTCTTCATCAAGTGTCATCTCTCTAACTGACACTCTTGACTGGCATATCTGCTCATCCACACAGAATCATTTCCAAAACCCCTCCCCCTCTCTGTCACTCACCAATCACACCACTTGCTTGTTTCCACTATTCTAGACTATCATACAGCCATGCATCCAAACTTTTAAAAAGACACACACACATAAACAAGGAATCGTTACAGCCCCCTATGGAGTATGCAATGGTGTGCATACTGCGAAGGGGGGGGGGGACAACGGCACAGGGTCGGGATGGCCTGATCAGACCATCCCGACAGCATGACAGCGTGCTTGAACGATCAGACAGGGGGAAGTCTGCCCGTGGCCCACCTTGTCTGGGTAACACCGGACTTTCCCCGGTGTCTTTTAACTCTGCTTCTGTGGTGGAACAGCATGAGTTGCCGACAACTGCAGGACGCTTCCCAGATGCTGCTGTCTAATCGTTCCCCTTATATCCGTCAAGCATTTGCAGCTATGTCGGATCTAAAGGAGCCTGTGATCACAGCCTTAGATACCCCCTGCCAGTTGGGACTGAGAAATCATAACTTGAACACACTTGAAGCTGCCCCTTATGTCAGAATCGGACCCTTGCCTGGTCATTGGGTCAGTATATATGCATGTCTAAGTCTGATGTACATAGCGTTGCTCCACTGAATGTTATCACTATTGCTCCCGCCCTTTCCTCCCCGCTTGTGGTTCCCAAGCCTCATGTAGCACCTGCTGGCTTTGTATCAATCTGTCTGCAAGCATCCTCCTCTGACATTCCTAAAGAGGAGAGATTGAGACAGGCCTGTGTGAACGTCGATAGCTTCGCTTATGGCACACTGTGAAGTAGTCCCGCCCCCGTGAAGGCTGTGAGAGATCCTTCGCTATTCTTATTTCTCATGGCCTCAAGGGAGTATCAACTGATAAACGTTCTCACCAAGTTAATTGAACTGTCTTAACCTGGATAAGGAATATGTATTCATGACGTGTGTATGAAGGCTGGACCAGAGGTCCTGTAGTTCCTAAATTTGTAGTGTCCCGCAGTTCTGTCAAAGTGCTCGACTTGAAAGCAACTTTCCTGATTTTCTAATAAAGCCTGATCAAAAGGACTCATTGCGTCTGAGAGTTACTGCCCTGTCTGACATTATATTGAATCATATCATTGGTCCATCAATGTCAGTATTGTCTGCTCCGACGGGCAGTGGCTCTCCAGGGTCTCAGGTAAAGGGTCTTTCTATCATCTGCTGCCTGGTCCTTTCAACTGGAGATGCTGGGGACTGAACCCAGGACCTTCTGCATGCAAAGCAGAGGCTCTTCTACTGAGCCACGGCCCCTTCCCGATTAGGAAATTCCCGGAGATTTGGGGGGCAGAGCCTGACCTTGCCCCTCTGCTCTTCCCAGGCCACGTCCCCAAATCTCCAGGAACACCCCCAACCCAGAGATGACAAGCCTGCCCAAACTCGTTCAAAGGCACTCTTTCTCCAAACAAGGCTCACGGCGGAATCACATCGCCCCTCCCCTTTTTTTGGCTTTCAAGTCACAGCTGATTCACGGTGACTTCAGCCTGTTTCCCATGCGAGAGACGGTCACAGATAGAGCGAGATCAGCAATCGTCTGGGGAGAGGATCCCCAGAATAAATCTGACCAGTACCCTTGGATGAAGAGGGTAGTGTTTAACTCACATGCTATTAGAGTATCTTTATTACTTTGTGCAGCAAGAAACACTATTGCACTAACCTGGAAATCTTCACAATCTCCTACAATTTCTCAGTGGCATCAAAAATTATGGAAGATATACATCATGGCGAAGCTCACAGATAATCTGGATGACACGATTAAGCCCTCTAAACAGTCTTATTTTTCTTCTGCATGGTTACCTATACTTGAATATTTGTTGTCTCAAGGGGAAATTCCCCAATTAGTGGTTGATCTTGGAATATAATGTTATGATCTATAAAGTGAATACACAGCTATAATTTCAACATAGGTCAGGTAGGCTGATTTTTTTGTTCAATTACCCAGTGAAATGTTACGTTATTACGTTTTTGTTTTGCTTTACACATTGTATGTATACTGTCCTATTCGGACATACTGTACTTATAGTACTATTTGTTAATTATCAAAATGTTAATTAAAAAAAAAGAGAGGGTAGCGTTTGGGGAGGGGAGGGACCTTAGCAGAGTCCAAGGCCATCGAGTCCGCCTTCCAAAGCATCCCTTTTCTCCAGGGGAGGGGATCCCGATCACTTGGTGTCAGGCTCCCAGTAAAACCAGCCAATATTACTTAAGAAAGTTTTTTGGAAAGGTTTGGTTAACCGTAGAGATGAACGCCCTTGTTAGGACTGACGAGTCCAGGGTGGGAGATGGAAAGTAAAGGTGAACGCCCACATTCCACGCATACGTCACACACACCAGCCTACTACCTGTTCTGATAGATATATGACAGTTTAGCCATTCCCAAAGTCTTATCTTCACCCAAGGTCACTCCCGTGAGAAAACCCAGTTGCTCCTTGGGGGCTGTGGCTTCAAGAAGAGTTACAGTTTCGGCAGCGCAGCCCTAATACTACAACAGTCGTTCTTTTGCACTCTCCCCCCCCCCTAGGAATCTCATGTCAGTGAGGGCGTAAGATAGCAAACAAAGACAGAAGGCAGATGTCTGGAGCAAGCAGGGATGCAAAAGCGAAACTGGCATTCGCAACACATCAGCAATAAATCCCCCTTCGTGCCTCAGTCTGACACCTGGAGATCAGTTGTAATTCTGGGAGATCTCCAGGTTCTTCCTAGAGATTGGGCAGTGAATGTGTGTGTGGGGGGAACTCAGCAATGGCCTTGGGGTTTTCCTGAGGACAAATCCGACCAAAACTCTTGGATGGAGAGGGTAGGATTTGGGGAGGGGACTGGGACCTTAGTGGGGTTTAATGCCACAGAGTTAGGATTGCCACCTTTGGGTTGGCAAATACCTGGGGATTTCAGGGGTCGAGCCTGGAGAGGACAGGGCTTGGGGAGGGGAGGTCCCTCGATGGGGTACAATCTCATGGAGTCCACCCTTGAAAGTGGCCATTTTCTCCAGGGGAACTGATCTTGGTCATCTGGAGATTAACTGTAAGAGTGGGAGATCTCCAGCCGCCACCTGTAGGCTACAACCGTAGAAGAAGACAGAAGTCTCAAGTGTGATTTGTACAGTGTGACAGATTGTTCCGGTTATTTGTTTGCACCACCTGTAGGCTGGCAACCCTACCACAGAGTCTGCCTTCCAAAGCAGCCGTCCTCTCCAGGGAGACTGATCCCCGTTATCTGGAGATTAGCTGCAATTCTGGAAGATCTCCAGGCCCCGCTTGGAGATTAGATCCAGGAGCATCTTAAAGACTAACAAAAATTGTGGTAGGGTATGAGCTTCTGTGAGTCACTGCTCACGTCTTCATATGAACATAAGAGAACATAAAAGAAGCCAATGTTGGGCCAGGCCAATGGCCCATCCAGTCCAACACTCTGTATCACACAGTGGCCAAAGATACCAGGTGCCATCAGGAGGTCCAGCAGTGGGGCCAGGACACTCGAAGCGCTCCCACTGTCCCCCCCCAAAAAAAACACCAAGAAGACAGAGCATCACTTGCCCCAGACTGAGAGCTCCTATCTATGCCTTGTGGCTAATAGCCACTGATGGACCTTCTGCTCTGTATGTTTATCCAGTTCCCTCATGAAGCTTCAGAACAGTGACTCATGAAAGCTCATCCCTTGCCACATATTTTGTTAAGTCTTTCTGGTGCTCCTGGACTCTTGCTCTTTTCTACTGCTAAAGCTAAAGCTAAAGGTTCCCTTGCTCGAAAACCAGTCGAGTCCGACTCTAGGGTTGCGGTGCTCATCTCCGTTTCCAAGCCGAAGAGCCAGCGCTGTTCGAAGACATTTCCGTCGTCATGTGGCCGGCATGACTAAACACCAAGGCGCACGGAACGCTGTTACCTTCCCACCGAAGTGGTACCTATTTATCTACTTGCAATTTCTTGCTTTCGAACTGCTTGGTTGGCAGGAGCTGGAACTAGAGACGGGAGCTCACTCCCTGATGCGGCACTCGGGTCTCGAACTGCTGAACTACCGACCTATCTGAAGCTGTGGAGTCTTATGAGCAAAAATTCCACTTTGTGAGCTATATGTTGTTGAAGGCTTTCATGGCTGGAGTTCATTAGCTGTTGTAGATTTTCCAGGTTGTATGGTCGTGGTCATACAACCCGGAAAATCTACAACAGCTATTGGCATTAAAGTTGTGAGCGAGTGATCTGGTTACTGCATCAATAAGTTTGTGCTGGAGCCATCCTTCCTGAGCTGAGACAAAAATGTGTGAGCCGGAGGCTAAAAAAACTGTGAGCTAGCTCACACTAGCTCAGCTTAGAGGGAACATCTGGGCTCTTGCTCTTTTCCACTGCTACAGACAGACTAACACAGCCACCCCATCTTCACCTATCCCTACTCGGAAACTGGCAGGGCAGTGCACCTGTAGGTAGAGCCAGCTCAGCCATGGCCTTGGACAGATCTGACCAACGCCCTTGGGGATAACCAGGACAAAACCAGTGTTCCCTCTAAGCTGAGTTAGTGTGAGCTAGCTCAGTTTTTTAGCCTCTGGCTCACCCATTTTTGCCTTAGCTCAGGAAGGGATGGCTCCAGAGCAGTGTTCCCTCCAAGCTGAGTTAGTGTGAGCTGGCTCACAGTTTTTTATCCTCCAGCTCACACATTTTTGTCTCAGCTCAGGAAGGATGGCTCCAGAGCAAACTAATTCATGCAGTAGCCAAATGGTTTGCTCACAACTTTAATGCCTTTGCTCACAAGACTCCACGGCTTAGAGGGAATGAGTCCAGAGCAAACTGATTGATGCAGTAGCCAAATCGCTCACTCACAACCAGGGGCAGATTAACCATGAAGCAGACTAAGCAGGTGCTTAGGGCACCAGGGCCAAAGGGGCACCACAAAGTTGGGGAAAGGGTGAGAAGCTTAGTTTGTACAGTCTATTGTGTTATCCTATGAATAAATTTTTATATTGCTGCAACCTGCATCGTATATCTGGTCAGACAGGTCAACCACTAAAATGGACTGGGTCGGTGTGGAAAGGAGGGGCCCCCCAAGATTGGCCAGCGCTTGGGGCACCAGCAGGGCTGGATTTAGACTTGCTGAGGCCCTTAAAATAGGCGTAATCTTCGTGGGGGCTGCGGGGCTTCAGCCCCCGCTGAAATTTTCAGGAAGGTGCTCAGCCTCCCCCGGGAGCCACCCTTGCTCCTAGCAAAGCTTTAAAATATATACGCCTTTTTAATATTTGAAAATATATTGTGTTTTAATTTTTATTAAAAATAATAAAGGACGTGTTTACATAATCACAGAAATAATTACGTAATTTCAAAATGACAAATAAGGCTCCAGCAGATTGCGAGCCCCTGAACGGTAGCTTATTTAGCTTATGCATAAATCCGGCACTGGACCAGTGAGCCTTCATCCGCCCCTGCTCTCAACTTCAATGCCAGTTAAGTAAGCTCACGAAGTAGAATGTTTGCTCACAGGACCCCACAGCTTAGAGGGGACATCGGGTCCCCCGACAGAGCCAGCCCAGCGGGCGCTCCCTTCCCACCTTGACTGCGGAGCGCACACCCAAACGGGCGCGCCGCTGCCGCTCTGCGCGCCCTCCCGCGGGCCACCCGCTCGCCTTCCCGACGCGGCTCCCGCAGCGACGAACCTCCTTCCTTCCCCCGCCTTTTCGGAAACTGAAACCGCCTCCCCTCGCCGGCGCCGAGAGCCAATCCGGCTTCCCTCCGCCCCCTCCTGGGAGCGGGAGGCGCTTGGGCCGGAGCCCGGGAGAGGCAGCAGCGCGCCGGCCTCTGCGGGGAGTCGCCCAGTCGGTAGCCGCCGCCGCCGCTTCAGCCGTCCTTTGCGCAGCGCTCCCGCGCGCCTTCTCCTCGCGTCCCCCTTTGCCCGGGAGGAGCCGCGCCCCGGCCCCGCTCTCCCTCCCTCGCTCGCCCGCCGCCATGACGAGGCTGTGCCACGGCGTCCTCGGGGTCGTCGCCGTCACCCTGCTGATCGCCAGCGTCTCTCTGCTGGTCACCCGCGTCTTCCAGAAAGTCGTCGACTGGGAGGTCCAAGAGGTGAGAAAGGGGAGCGCAGGTCCTTCGCGCCTGGACGTTTGCGGGGTTGCAAAGGGACGCCGGCCTCCGGGTGGGGCCCGGGGATCCCCCCCCCCGGGATTGCAACCCTTCTCCAGGCTACAGAGAGCAGTCCCCCTGGAGGAAAGGGGCGCTTGGGAGGCAGGGGCGGATTAAGGCTCACTGGTGCCCTAAACACTGGCCAATCTTGGTGCCCCCAATCTTGGCGTCTTAGCCTGTGACACTGCACCTCGCCCACAAAAAAATAGAAGATAACCCTAGGCTGCACCGTGATCAACGTGCACTAGTTTTATCATTATTATTAGTTTTTTTTACAAATCTTCTTTTTCTTTTCTTTTCACCCTTTGCCCAACACCTTTTGGCCCTGGTGCCCTAAGCGCGTGCTTAGTCTGCTTAATGGTTAATCTGCCCCTATTGGGAGGGTGGGCTCTATGGCACTGTATCCCATTGAGGTCCCTGTCCTCCCCAGGCTCCACCCCCCCCCCCCCAGATCTCCAGGAGTTTCCCGACCTCGAGCTGGCAACCCTACCCAGCCCATCTTCTGCCAGTGGCCTGGGAGATACAACAACCCAAATGTGTCTGCTCTTTCCACCTTGAACACCTTCGGGGTTGCAAACGGCCCTTGAGGCTCAGTAGGGATGCCAGCCTCCAGGTGGGAGCTGGGGATCCTCCCAAATTCATCTCCAGACTACAGAGATCAGTACCCCTGGAGAAAATGGATGGTTTGGAGGGAGGTCCTCCCCAGGCTCCACCCACAAATCTCCAGGAGTTTTCCTACCTGGATCTGGAAACTTTACCCCCCTACCATCCCGCCAGCAGCCGGGGGGGGGGGGGGGGGGAGAATACAGCAACCCTAGTGTGTGTGTGTTCTTTCCACCTGAGCACTTTCCGTTTGCAAACGGCCCTTGAGGTACGGATGTGTCTTAATGGCTCAGAAGAATGCAGTCTGCCAGGGCGCCAATCCATTAAACAAAATAAAATAGATGCTGGCCCATTAAAAAAAAAAAAAGAGGTCCTGTTTAAAAGCCCCGACTCTTGCGGCAGTTTAGACGCCTGTTGCGCTTGTCCGGATGCCTCCGCACCCTTCTCCTCCCTGCAGATCTCGCCATCCATGGTACCTTCATTTGAATCCCTGCAGTATACTATTGCGTTTATCGCATGCGAAGAACTGGTTTCTTAGAGATGGATGCTGGAAGCTCAATGCAGATCAGTCTCTCCGCCCCTGTTTTGCCATCTGAAGACAGCACTCGCTGACTTGCTGCCAAAATAGGGTGGTGGTGTCCTATTGTGCAAATGGGGACTGCACAGAGACATCAAGAAGAAAAGAAGAAGAGGAGATTGGATTTATACCCTGCCCTTCACTTGGAGTCTCAGAGCGGCTTACAAACTCCTTTCCCTTCCCCTCCCCACAACAAACACCCTGTGAGGTGGGTGGGGCTGAGAGAACTCTGACACAAACTGCTCTTTTTCAAGGACAGCTGTGCCAGAGCTTGTGATTGACCCAAGGTCACATCAGCAGGTGCAAGTGGAGGAGTGGGGAATCAAACCCGGTTCTCCTAGATTAGAGTCCGCACACTTAACCACTACACCAAACTGGCTCAAACGGCATGTATCCCTTCTTCCTCTGTTCTCCCAGTTGATCTGCGAGGGAAAATTGATGGGTGATACCCTGACTGGCGGTCCTTCCGCTTTGGGAGTCCGCGTGGCAAAGTCACTGCTTGATGCTGCAAAACTCAAACCTCTATGTGCCTGTGTGAATTTTCCTTAAAAAGTGTGGACAGGGTTTTGCTTTACATGGTGGTAATGAGTGCACTCAATGCATGCTTGCAATCCGGTGATAGTAACACTGTCCTACCTTCCAGGGCTGTTGTAAGAATCGCTGATTCAGTGCCTGTAGTGCTCTGTGAACATTTGTGGAAAGTGTGCTGCAAATGTCAGGTATCGTTGTGGGATTAAGCGGCAGGCTTTCGTGCTAAGGTTCTGCACAAATTATGTGTTTGTGTGTGTATCTCTGCATGAGTAATCGCAGCCTGCCAGGTTTGGATGTTAGGGCAAATTGTGGATGTTGCAAACCATGGAAAAGGGAAGGAGGGACCATGTTTTGTGTAGTGGTTAAGAGCGTGGTCTCCAATCTGGGAGAACCAGGTTTGATTCCCCACTCCTCCACATGCAGCCACTGGGTGACCATGGGTCAGTCACAAGTTCTTTCAGAGCAGTTCTCGAAAGAGCTCTCTCAGCCCCACCTACCTCACAGGGTGTCTGTTGCGGGGAAGGGAAAGGGATTGTAAGCCGCTCTGAGACTCCTTTGGGTGGTGAAGGGTGGGGTATAAATCTAATCTCTTCTTCTTCTAAACTTGAGAGGAGGAGGATGAGAGAGTGGCATGCTTCTACTTGCCAGATGTTGCTTTGGGGAAAAGTTCCTGTGACATCTGAGCTGGGCCCCGGGAAGAGAGTCTTCCATTCTGCGTTGCTTGGAAGGATTTTAGTATCTGCTTGGTGCAACGCTTCTGCCCAATGCTATTTTGTTTGTCTTGGGCTTTTGCTGATTCAGCACTTCTCTCCTGTTAAGGCTTGGTTGTGTGCTTGTTGTGGGTCGAGGTGTACGAGTGACCTGATCCGCTGGATCTGAAACCGTGGCCAATCCATGAAGCATGGTATGACCGCGCCGAGACCTGTTTTGGGTTGGGTTTCTATTTCCTGTCCAACAGAGAAGTGTTTTAAGGCCACAGTTCTCTGCTCGTATACTCAAAAGTGCCATCAAAAATGGTAGGGTGAGAGCCAGCACGGTGTAGTGGTTAAGAGTGACGGGCCTTAATCCGGAGAACCGGGTTTGATTCCCCACTCCTCCTCCACATGAAGTGTGCTGGGTGACCTTGGGCCAGTCATGGTTCTCTCAGAATTCTCTCAGCCCCACCTGCCTGACAAGGTGCCTGTTGTGGGAACAGTATGGCGTTGTGGTTAAGAGCGGCAGTCTCTAATCTGGAGAATCGGGTTTGATTCCCGACTCTTTCTCCACATGAACCAGCTGGGGGACCTTGGGCCAGTCACAGTTCTCGCTCTCTCAGTCCCACCAACCTCACAAGGTGTTCGTTGTGGGGAGGGGAAGGCCCCTTTCAGACAGCCTTTGTAATCCATTTTAGTGGCAGGTCGTTAATGGGTTTTTTGTTATCAGTTGGGACACAGCCGTTTCAGCAACTGGCTGCTAACGGATTTTATTTACCTGTTCCTACAAAGCTGCTTGCATCCGATTGGCAAAGTGAGGCCGAGCCTTTTTTGAGGAAAACCGCTTTCTTCCATTTTCACCTTGTCGTTGCGCTTCTGAATTGCTGTGGTGTGCTGTTTAAAATGTCTGTAGCGCTTCCTACAGTGCTGCTTCCCCCCCCCCTTTTGGCCACATGATCTTCCTCGCCCTCCCCCCCTCGAACATTCTAAGTTGAGTGCTATAGCGCTAAACCAATATAGCGCTTCAGTGTTACAGCGGCACCATTGAGGTGCCTTGACTTCATTGAGAGACTATATTGGTTTAGTGCTATAGTGCTCAACTTATAACATTCCGGGGGGGGGAGGGTGAGGAGAAAGGAGAAGAAGAAGAAGAGGAGGAGGAGGAGGAGATTGGATTTATACCCCGCCCTTCACTCGGAGTCTCAGAGCGGCTTACAAACTCCTTTCCCTTATCCTTCCCACAACAGACACCCTGTGAGGTACGTGGGACTGAGAGAGCTCTTTCAAGAACTGTCCTTTCAAGGACCGCTCTTGTCAGAACTATGGCTTGGCCAAGGTCATCCAGCCAGGTGCAAGTGGAGGAGTGGGGAATCAAACCCGGTTCTCCCAGATTAGAGTCCGCACACTTAACCACTACACCAAACTGGCTCTCACGTGGCGAAAAAGGGGTGGTGAAAAAGGCGGCGGAGTTTGAAATGGCCATAGCGCTTCAGAGATGGCTCGTTAACAGGATGAAGTTTGCTGTATGAAACCCCTGCCTCTGTATCGCTTTACTCGGAACTGGGCCAACAATGGATAACATCCGGTTTAGTACGGTAATGTGAAAGGGGAGGCGATTGTAAGCAGCTTTGAAAATGCTTACAGTAGAGAAAAGTGGAGTATAAAAATCAACTTCTCCTCCTCCTCCTCTTCCTTCTTCTCCTCTGTAAGGATCAGAACTTACAGGTCTAAAGGCTTTCATTAGGTGCGATCAAGCTGTTAAGTTTTCACAGTCTTGTTACAGTCTGTTTGGGCCGAGCATTAGTTAAAAGTACCTGGTGGCCTGCCAACAAAAGTCCGCATGGCCAAAGCAATGGTATTCCCAGTAGTCATGTATGGCTGCGAGAGTTGGACTATAAGGAAGGCCGAGCGCCGAAGAATAGATTCTTTTGAGCTATGGTGCTGGAGAAGACTCTTGAGAGTCCCTTGGACTGCAAGAAGACCAAATCAGTCAATCCTAAAAGAAATCAACCCTGACTGTTCCCTGGAAGGCCAGATAATGAAACTGAAGCTCAAATACTTTGGCTACCCAATGAGAAGGGAGCACTCACTGGAGAAGACCCTGATGCTGGGAAAGATTGAAGGTCAAAGAAGACGGGGACGGCAAAGGATGAGATGGTTAGACAGTGTCATAGATGCAACGAACATGAAATTGAGCAAACTTCAGAGGACGGCAGAAGACCGGAAGGCCTGGCATGATCTGGTCCATGGGGTCGCGAAGAGTCGGACTCGACTGTGCGACTGAACAACAACAACAACAACAAAAAACCTAGTGGCCTTGACCAGCAGGCATGAGATGCTTTTATTTGGTTGCCAGCTAGCAATGGGGATTAACCAGCTATGCCCTGATTGGCTAATGGGGCCATGGGGGGTGACGAAAGGGAGGTGCTGGGACAGTCAAAAGGGCTAGCTATTAGGGCAGTTGTGGTTATACTAGGGGAGACACAGGTCAAGGCTTCGGTGACTTCAAGCCAGAATCATAGAACCATAGAGTCGGAAGGGATCTCCAAGGTCATCTAGTCCAACCCCCTGCACAACGCGGGAAATTCACAAATACCTCCCGCCCACACATCCGCAGTAACCACTGTTCCACTCCCAGAAGATGGCAAAAACCTCCAGGATCCCTTTCCTGGAGAAAAATTGCTTTCTGACCCCAAAGTGGCAGATATCAAGGACTGTTCCAGTTGGAATGGACTCTCTTTCTTAAGCCTCCGTGTGAGAAAGCTGGGTCCTAAGATTACCCCAGAGAGGGAAGCCTGCAAGCATTTAATGTTTCGGAGAGTCTGCCCGGCGCAAGTAGTTGTAGTTTGTATTTTTGCTCTTGTGATTGGAGAGTGATTTCCTGCTTAGCAAACACTCTTTATCAGGGGTCATTTCGTAGAAAAAGAGCTAGGGGAACTCATTAGCATAACTCATTAGCATATGCCACACCCCCTGACATCACCGGAAGTATGTCATAAGGCCACACACACCGCCCCCAACGGTCCCGGCCGCCGCTGCCGGCCTTGCAGCTCCACTGCCGAGCCCCATGAGGGGCCTGGCGGTGGACCTGCAAGCCCGGCGGGAGTGCAAGGAAGCCCCGCGAAGGCCCTCCCTGGCCCCAGGCAGGCAGGGGTTGGGAGAGGCAGGGAGGAAGCAACTTACCCTCCCTCTTCTCCTGCCTCCTCCTGGCTGAATGAGGGCCGGAAGCGGGGCGGCCGGAAGCAGGGGGCTGGGCTTCGTCATGTGCCCCGCCCCCTGTACCTCACCCGGGGGAACTGCGATACCCCACGTTCCCCCCTCCCGAAATGACCTCTGCTCTTTATTAATAATGACTGAATAAATGCAGAGGTTGTTTTTAATCTCCTGCTTCAGGAGTTTTTCTTAGATGCCTGTTTACATCCTCAAAAGGGGACCCAGAAGCAAACAAAAAACGCCTCAACAAGGGACCAGGACTCAGTGCGACTCCCCAAGGGCCCCAGGTGTCTGTGAGTCAGCACCCGACAACAGGAGAGGGATTGTCCTCGGTCCACACACCCTCCCACAAGTCATCCCCCCTATTAGCAAAGCGGGTGTTGCGTGTTCAGCTGTTAACAGGTGCC
Source organism: Gekko japonicus (assembly GCF_001447785.1). Lineage (NCBI taxonomy): Eukaryota > Metazoa > Chordata > Lepidosauria > Squamata > Gekkonidae > Gekko > Gekko japonicus. The sequence goes on along the minus strand of NW_015176468.1, from coordinate 724,311 downwards.
AAAACCGGCCCAGGGAGAAAAACTAAGGATGGGTACCAGCTTGGGTGTGGGTGGACGAGTCTGAGCTACGCAACAGAGTCTTGTGCTCTGTAAAACAAAATTACCTACGGGACCGCCTCTCCCCCTATTAGCCCCCAGAGGGTTCTCAGGTCCACAGATCAACATCTGTTGGTGGTTCCCGGTCCCAGGGACGTCCGGCTAGCCTCGACCAGGTGGAAGGAGCTCCTGTGTGAGATCAGGGCCCTGCGGGACTTATTGCAGTTCTGCAGGGCCTGCAAGACTTATTCCCTCTTCCGCTGGGCATTTGGTTGAGGCAGCGGACTCCCCCCCCCCCATAAGAGAACATAAGAACATAAGAAATGCCAATGTTGGATCAGGCCAAAGGCCCATCCAGTCCAACACTCTGTGGTCCTGTCCATACAAGGCCTTTTGGGCCGGGAGCGGGACGAAACGGGGGCGGAGCAAACGGGCGCGATCCCACGGCAACATCTGGGAATCGTTGCCTGCCTGTCCCTGTCCCGTCCCAAACGCCGATGCCGCGCAGCAAAAAAGCACCACCTACCTTGGTGGTTGTATCCCTCGAAGCGGCTCAAGGCGGGCCGTGGGATCGGCCGGCGCGTCCTTGCGCTGCCGCATCTCAGCCCCCAGCCATACTGCGCATGCTCGAGCATGCGCAGTTTGGCAGCCTCCCCCTCCCATCGGACTCTTGCTCCCCGGCATCTGATCGTGCCGGGGAGCGATGCGCCGCGGCTGAGGGGATCCGTGGGATCCCGCCGCGGCGTCTCAAGTTCGGTGCGGCTCTGATTAGCCGCGTTTCAGACGTCCCGTGTGGCAGCAGCCTGTGTCACACTGTGGCCAGAAATACCAGGTGCCATCAGGAGGTCCACCAGTGGGGCCAGGACATTAGAA
>NW_015176468.1:709601-722969 GCF_001447785.1 Gekko japonicus | reverse complement strand
CCCTACCTGCTCTATCCCATGCATAATCTTATAAACCCTCCAGCTTCTTGGCCCTAACTTTTCCTGGCCAATTGTCCCATCAGTGGCCTGCTTCTGATTAGTCATCTGACAATTTTATAGTTACATGGTATCTTATGATTTTATCTGTGAACTGTTATTTTAATACTGTTTTAATTGTATATTTAACTGTTGTATACCACCCTGAGCCCATTGGGGAGGGCGGTATATAAATCTAATAAAATAAATAAATATTTGCACACCCAAAGGGGGGGGGGACAAGGGACGTTACAGTCAAGACCACAAATCCAAAATCTGATTGGCGGCTCCCTGCAAGAAAGACAGAAGCACGCTTTGTATCTGAAGGAAATAACAACGTGTTATTTATCCGAAGGAGATAATTTGAAACGTTTTGCTCGCAGCTGGAAAACATGTGTGTTATTCATGAGGCTTTCGGCGTTCTAATTGTTGGTTGACTGTACAACGGTTCCTTCCTCTTGTGCAGCTTTCTTATTCGTGTCTTGATCGCGAGTGGCCATTGGAGCTTCCTGTTCCTCATATGTACATCCCCCTCCCCCCGTGCAGTTGTACATGTTTTTCTGTAGTAACTGTATAAGATTTTCAAAATAGATTTTGAATGTGGGTGATTTCTCACGAGAGCTGCCTCGCAGCACAGCGCCGTTTGCCTCGACACAAACGTGTCAATTGAAACTGCGGAGGAAATCGGGCGAAGCCCCGAGTGAGTCAAAATGCAGCCCCGGAGCTTCGGGTGTGAAATTGACATGTTTGTGTCGAGGCAAACGGCGCTGTGCTGCGAGGCAGCTCTCGTGAGAAATCACCCTGTGTTTTTTTCACTAGTAGTGGTGGGTAGTTCCCCTCCCCTCTTTTGTGCTGCTGTACTTTTTTGTAGGCTGATTTAGTATGAGGCAACTTCCTGTATTCCTGAGCACCAGAGTTCCAGGCGGCCACTTTGAAATTACGTGTAATACTTTTCATTACAACTAATTAAAATGCCACAACCCAGCATGCAAACTTTCCAGTTCTCCAGTCAGGCCAAATGGTTTAAGGGGGGGGGGATATTTCAGGCTATGATTCCTGAGTCCACTTACCTAATTCTGTTTGGATTGTTGTCCTCCCTCTTAATAGGTGATGTGAATTGATCATCTCAAAAAATTGTCCTGTTTGGTGTAGTGGTTAAGAGCGCGGACTCTCATCTGGGAGAACCGGGTTTGATTCCCCACTCCTCCACGTGCAGCTGCTGGCGTGGCCTTGGGTCAGTCACAAGTTCTCTCACAGCTGTTCTCTCACGAGCAGTTCTGGGAAGAGCTCTCCCAGCCCCACCTACCTCACAGGCAATGCTCCCTCTAAACTGCAGAGTCTTTTGAGCAATGTTCCCTCTAAACTGCGGAGTCTTGTGAGCAATGTTCCCTCTAAGCTGTGGAGTCTTGTGAGCAAAAATTCTACTTTGTGAGCTACTGGCATTAAAGTGGTGAGCACGCGATTTGGCTGCCGCATCAATTTAGTTTGCTCTGGAGCCCTCCTTCCTGAGCTAAGACAACAGCGTGTGAGCCAGAGGCTAAAAAACTGTGAGCTAGCTCACACCAACTCAGCTTAGAGGGAACACTGCTCACAGGGTGTCTGTTGTGGGGAGGGGAAGGGAGAGGAGATTGTAAGCCGCTCTGAGACTCCCAAGTGAAGGGCGGGGTATAAATGCAATCTCTCCTCCTCCTCCTTCCTTGTAGATGAGAACTGGAAAACTACCTTGTGTGTGTGTTAGGTGCTGTCAAGTTGCTTCTGATTTATGGCCACCCTACGAATGGATGTCATCCAAAATGTTGTGTTGTTAACAGCCTTGCCCAAGTCTTGCAGCCTGTAAAGCCACCGTAGCAGTCACACAATATTTGCCTGCGGGGATTGCCTGAAAGAGGGCTGGATCTAGATCTGTTCGAGGCCTTTGAGTCAGAAGAACAGTAAGATAAGAAGAAGCTCCTGTTTGGAGAGTCATGTAGACATCTAGCAGGTGTCGGTTTGCATGGCAGAGCTGATACCAGGCTATGCATGCATTTTGTAGAATCATAGCGTTGGAAGGGACCTCCAGGGTCGTCTAGTCCAACCCCCGGCACAAGGCAGGAAATTCACAAATACCTCCGCTTCCACACTTGCAGTGACCCCAGAAGATGACAAAAAACCTCCAGGATTGCTTCCTGACCCCAAAGTGGCAATCAGCATTTCCCTGGGCATGTAAGAAAGGGCCACGAAAACTAAACATGGATGCAACCCTCCCTGTCCTCCCTCTCAAGATCTGCCTAAGTTCACAGAATCCACATTGCTGTCAGAGGGCCACCTAGCCTCTGTTTGAAAACCTCCAAAGAAGGAGAACCCACCGCTTCCCGAGGAAGCCTGTTCCACTGAGGAACCGCTCTAACCGTCAGGAAGTTCTTCCTAATGTGTAGCCGAAAACTCTTCTGATTTAATTTCGACCCGTTGGTTCTGGTCCGACCTTCTGGGGCAGCAGAAAACCGCTCTGCACCATCCTCTCTATGGCAGCCCTTCAAGTACTTGAAGGTGGTGATCGTATCATATCATTTGTGTGCGTGTGCAAGGAGAAAGAAAACAACTAGTGGCAGAGGAGATCACACACTGAGCATTTGTGAACTCTTGTCCACTTCATCGGATTATGACATGTTATTTTATGCGCACACAGAAAAGCGAGTGTAGAGAGAAGGTGGTAAACGGGGAGGGCAAAGGTGAGGGCGACGTAGGAGCTGTCGAGAGCCAGTTTGGTGTCGTGGCTAGGTGCGCGGACTCTAATCTGGGAGAACCGGGTTTGATTCCCCACTCCTCCACTTGCACCTGCTGATGTGACCCTGGGTCAGTCACAAGCTGTGGCACAGCTGTCCTTGAAAAAGAGCAGTTTGTGTCAGAGCTCTCTCAGCCCCACCCACCTCACAGGGTGTCTGTTGTGGGGAGGGGAAGGGAAAGGAGTTTGTAAGCCGCTCTGAGACTCCAAGTGAAGGGCGGGGTATAAATCCAATCTCCTCCTCCTCCTCCTCCTCCTCCTCTTCCTCTTCTTCTTCTTCTTCTTCGTCCGCAGCAGTGAGATTTCCACTCCAAGTTCAAATGTAAACAAGATAATTTCTGCAGCCAATTACATGTTTTCAGATGTGCTCAGAGACTGGCTATATAACTGTGATTAAATGATCTAACGATAAAAAGCTAAGTGGAGAAGACAGCGTGACATTATGTTAGTTGCCGCATCCTGCTCCGGTTGTGCAATTATAGAGCTGTCCCCCAAGCACACATTCTGCCGCAAGTTGCTTGAAGGAAAGGTGGAGTAAAAACGCGGTGCCGGTTTGCATAGGTAGGTCAGACTTCAAGTCTGAACCTATGAACTGGCTTCATGCCCAGTCAGACCATGGATCTCTCTAACCTGGTACCGTCTGTCCAATCCTTGGGTAGAAAAACGATTCACAAAGTTATTTGGATAAATTATTAGGGACTGTGGTGCATACTACTGTGTTCAGTTTTCTGTAAGTTGGATCCTGCTGTGCAATTGTGCCTTTTTTAAAAGTGTCCTGCTAACAGTTTGCTTTGCTTCAGTTCCATTTTCATATTTCTTCTTGGTTCTGCAGCCCAAATCCCATTGCATTGTTTTATTGAATGTTCCATCCTGTAGATTTTATAGACCTCTGCCTGAGACCTTGGACAGCCACGGCTGTTATCTAGATTCAGAATAAGGCAGCTTCATATGTCAGTTTCAGTTTGGTGTAGCGGTTAGGAGCGCAGACTCTTATCTGGGAGAACCAGGTTTGATTCCCCACTCCTTCACATGGAGATACTGGTGTGACTTTGGGTCAATTACAAGTTCTCTCAGAGCTGTTCTCTCAAGAGCAGTCCTCAAAAGAGCTCTGTCAGCAACCGCCTTCCTCACAGGGTGTTTGTTGTGGGGAAGGGAGGGGAAGTTAGATGGTAAGCTGCTCTGAGACTCCTTCGGGTAGTGAAGGGCGGGGTATAAATCCAATCTCCTCCTCCTCCTTTGTAAATAAAAACATAAAAAATCTTTCCCACCCTCTGAAATCCTTAAGTCATAGAGTTGCCAGCTCCAGGTTGGGAAATACCTGGAGATTTTGGGGGTGGAGCCTGAGGAAGGGTGGAGTTTGGGGAGGGGAGGGACTTCAGTGGGGTACAGTACCATAGAGCTCACATTCCAGAGCGGCCATTCTCGCCAGGTGAACTGGTCTCCGTTCCTTGGAGAGCACTTATAATCCAAGGAGATCTCCTGCCACCACCTGGAGCTTCAAAAAAAGCAAAACCCGCTAGGGAAAACACCATCAAAAATGCCAAAACAGATAAAGATAAAATATATAAAAATGCCAATATATATAAATTATAAAGTTGGTGGTGCCACAACATCAAAATAAGTGCATACTAATACTATAAACGAGGCATAGGGTACAATGTTTCCTCCTTCAAAGATAAATATAAGCCCATGTAGTCCGTTCAACTCAGTAGGAGGAATCCACGTTTCCAAAACATTTTAAAAGACAGCCTTTGGAAAAAAACGCCCATCCCAGATACTTAAAGGAGACGTTTCCATCAACAGTTTGCCGGAGGGAGATACTTCTCTCTGTGCGCTTGAGAACTTATGATTCACTCTTCACACTATGAACCTTGTTGTCAGGAGAAATTGTTAAAATCGGGTTCCAACTGCACGGCCGGCAAACTGAAGAAGTTGATGGAAACATCTCCTTTAAGTATCTGGAATGGGCGTTTTTGCGAAGACTGTTTTTGAAAATGTTTTGAAAACATGGATTCCTCCTACTGAGTTGAACGGACTACATGGACTTAAATTTATCTTTGAAGGAGGAAATATTGTACTCTATGCCTTGTTTATAGTATTATGTTTCCCTTGCTCGAAAGCTAGTTGAATCCGACTCTAGGGTTGTGGTGCTCATCTCCGTTTCCAAGCCGAAGAGCCAGCGCTGTCCGGAGACTCTTTCGTGGTCATGTGGCCGGCATGACTAGATGCCAATGTTGTGGCACCACCAACTTTATCATTGTTAAATAGAGTTTATATATTTTGGCATTTTTTGATGGTCTTTTTCCTAGCGGATTTTGCTTTTTTTGGATCTTTGTGACACTAGATTTCCCAGCTTTTTGGATTTACCACCTGGAGGTTGGCAACCCTGTTAACTGGAGATTCCAGGCATTGAATCTGGGACCTTCTGCATGGAAAAGCAGGCGCTGTACCACTGGTCCACATGTCCCCAAGCTCCCAGTTGATATGTTAGGCATTGGGACATTTTTTCGAGGAGAGCAGGATTGTCAAGCCCTGTGAAGTTCCCAGGATAAATGTCCCGCCTCCTGGCTGTCTGGCTCCATCCCGCCTTGGTTATCTCCGGGCATCTTAAGTTTCTTTGAGCCAGTCATTCATTAGTCATAGTGGTTGGGAGTGGGAACAGTTAACCTCTAAAGGACAGAGAAGCAGAGAGATTTCTGCGGTTCATACGTAATTTTTAGCCCGCATTTCCCGTGAAAGAAGAGTGGCATGCATGGCTCTCCCCTCCTCGATTTTATCTCACAACAACCCTACAAGGTAGGCGAGGCCGAGAGGAAGAGCCACCGGCCCACCGTCAGCCAGTGGGGTTTCATGACGGCTTTGCGATTTGAACTTGGATTTTCCTGGTCCCAACCTGACGTGCTAACCATTATAACCACTGCACCAGTAGTTTTTGCTTCTGGTTGCTTCCACCCCCTTGTGTCTCCAGGACTCTTAGCACACCGTGTTCTATTTCGTTTCCTTTTGACCTCATTATCTGAATTTTTTTTGAACGCGTATCTGCCAACATGTCTGTTAGGAGTGCAATAAATTAATCACAGTAAAGAAACCTATGTCATTCTTTTTTCGTGTCGTCTGCGTGGTTTGTGAAGTCACAGGATGGAGGTTCAGGGTGTGAAGAATGCTTCCTTCTCATTTGGTGGCCAAAGTATTTGAGCTTCAGCTTCCGTATCTGGCCTTCCAGGGAATAGTCAGGGTTGATTTCTTTTAGGATTGACTCATTTGATCTTCTTGCAGTCCAAGGGACTCTCAAGAGTCTTCTCCAGCACCATAATTCGAAAGCATCTATTCTTCGGCGCTTGGCCTTCCTTATGGTCCAACTCTCGCAGCCATACATGACTACTGGAAATACCATTGCTTTGACCATAGGGACTTTTGTTGACAGGGTGATGTTTCTTGTTTTTATTATGCTGTCTAGGTTTGCCATAGCTTTCCTCCCAAGGAGCAGGCGTCTTTTAATTTCGGACTCGACTGTGTGACTGAACAACAACAACAACAACAACAACAACAAATCTTGGTAGCAGGGATCAGTGTATATATTACGCAACTGGTTTAAGCTCCTAGGAGGGCTTGTGGTTAAGTAATTGACTGTAAAATAATGGGGAAATACAGATTTATCTCTTCCCCCCCCTGTCAAGTAGCAGCTGATTTATGAAGACCCTGTAGGGTTTCCAAGGCAAGAGACAAGAGATGGTTTGCCATTGCCTGTCTTTTGTATAGTAACCAGGACTTCCTTGGTGGTCTCCCATCCGAGTATCAACCAGGGCTAACCCTGCTTAGCTGATGAGATCTGGCTAGCCCGGGCTGCCCAGATCAGAGTGAAAATATAAATGCAGCTGTTAAAATAAAAAGAAAGAATGTGTAATGTGTAATGCAGCAGATAAAGCAACCAAACTACTATAAGCGGCCTCTCTTGCAACATGTCCCCGTGCCTATTGAATTATAAAGCTTGTAAACCGGTTCTAAAAAATAAAAAACAAAGTCAGGTTGTCGAGCTTCCCAGGTGGAGTTTCATAAGGAGAGTGCCACCACTAAGAAGGCCCCATCCCTTGTCCTTTTTCAGAGTCACCTTCTCGGAGCCAGTCTGCCTTCCTCTTGAGGATCTTACTGTGGGAGGGGTGAGATGGGAATATAAAGTTTATATTTATATGTATTTTTAAAATGTAGTTTTGTATTTGTTGCTTTGATGTTCGTTGTTTACCCAGTTATTTCCATATGGTTGCTGCCTGCCTTGGGTCCTTAGATGCTCATGGGAAAGGTGTGTGTGTACATATTTTAAATAAATACATGAGAAGGCAATGCATACCAATGCATGTAAATCCAAGAGCTGGATTTAAGCTCATCAGACTCTTTCTGGATTATCTTGTCCGCCATCAAAACATTAATTGGAAACTGTTTTAAATATGTACAGCCTCCCCCGTCTCCCTCAGGGCACCCAATGCTGGTCATAGAAATCCAAAGGTTAAAAAACCCCCAGACAGATTAGAGATTTATTACAGCCATGCACAGACAGGTCTACAACAGGTCTAACCAGGCCCGCAGCCAGGATTTTTAAAAGTTGCGGGCCCCTTAAATAAGCTTGGGGGCACCCCTCACACACTCCCCGCCCCCCAGCAAGTGCCATAAATAAACTTTAAAAATTGGAAGCTGGGGGGGGCTTTGGTGGTAAGTGAGAGGGTTGGGCCCCAGGAGGCCCCACTGTAGCTACGGGCCTGACTCTAACACCGATACTGACTGCCCAAAAGAAAAGTCCACCTAAACAGCTCTCTGCCTTGCGCTTCCTCCTAAAAATCAACAGAAGAGGAGGATCTCTTGACCTCCGTCAGGAGGCCACTCCAAAGTGTAGAGAGCAGTTATGGGGAAAGGTCATGCCAGGGCTGAAACTATTCTCATTGATCGACACGTGATGTGAAGCTGCCTTAGACTGAATTAGACCCACCAAGTGTGAGTATTGTCTACTCAGGCGGCCAGCAGCATTCCAGGGTCTCAGGCTGAGGCCTTCCCCGTCACCTACGGCCAGAAATCTTTAACTGGATATCCTGGGGATTGAACCTGGGACCTTCTGCCAGCCAAGCAGAGGTTCTGCCACTGAACCACAGCCCCTCCCCATCCATGAGGGGATATTCGGCAAAAACTGTTGGGCAGAATGCAATTCTGTGCCAGCTGAGGCGAGGGGAGGTGGTCCTTCAAGTCTTGGGGAGCCCAGGGCTTTAAAGATAAGCCCGGGCACCTGAAAACTGAACTTGGGTACAAATCAGTATCCAGTGAAGACGTTCCTGGTGGTGGAAAGTGCCGTCAAGTCCCAGCAGACTTATGGTGATCCTCTAGCCCAGGGGTGTCGAACTCATTTGTTATGAGGGCCGGATCTGACATAAATGAGACTTGGGCCGGGCCACGTGTGTCATAAAAGGGAATGCCAGGTCGCGGAGATATAAACTTTATATAAAGGACACAAACACAAAGGTTTTTTTACCTTAAAATGCCAGGTAGCAGAGATATAAACTTTATATAAAGGACACAAACACAAAGGGTTTTTTTTTTTACCTTAAAATAAAAACATGCTTAAAACATTAGCACTCTTGCAATATTTTGTTTATTTAACAGTGTCTGATAACTGACACCTCTTGCTCTGAATTATTGCATCAAAATGTCTGTGCTGTTGCAATCTTGAGTATGCTGTTCAGGTGTATATCTGTAAGCTGCAAACCTACGATGACGCAGCAGCAGCAGAACTGGAAGTAGAAGCAGAAGACAGCCAGCTCTACTGTGGGCCTGATAGAAGCCCTCTGGGGGCCTGATCCGGCCCCCGGGCCGCATGTTTGACACCCATGCTCTAGGGTTTTCAAGACAGATGTTCAGAGGTGGTTTGCCATTGCCTGCCTCTGCATCACCACCCTGCTATTCCTTGGAGGTCTCCCATCCAAATACTGGCCGGGGCTGACCAATGCTCCCTCTAAGCTGCGGTCTTGAATGCAAAAATTCTACTTCGTGAGCTACTGCCGTTAAAGTTGTGCGCGAGCAATTTGGCTACTGCATAAATTACTTTGCTCTGGAGCCATCCCTTCCTGAGCTAGGACAAAAATGTGTGTGAGTTGGAGGCTAAAAAACTGTGAGCTAGCTCACACTAACTCAGCTTAGGGGGAAGACCGGGGCCGACCCTGCTTAGCTTCCGAGATCTGACGAGATAGGGTTAGCGTGGGGTATCCAGGTTAGGGCAGACAGGTGTTACGTGTTCCTATTGGCTATCCGATTGAGTAACGGATCCACCTCAAGGTACTGGGATTGACCTTTAAAGCCCTGCTTGGCCTGGGACCGACATACCTGAGGGGCCACCTCTCCCCATATGTGCCCCAGAGAGCCTTGTGCTCCGCTGATCAAGACCTGCTGGTTGTCCCCCGCCCAAGGGACGTCCACTTAGCCTCGACCAGGGCCAGGGTTTTTTTCTGCCCCGGCCCTGGCCTGGTGGAACATGTTCCCTACTGAGATCAGGGCCCTGCGGGACTTACTACCATTCCGCAGGGCCTGTAAAATGGAGTTGTTCCGTCAGGCCTTTGGTTGAGGTGGCAGGCATCCACTAAAATTTCACTTCCTCACCCCCTCTGAAGTTTACCATCTCTACGTGGCCGAGACCGAGAAGATTCTGGAGACCCAATGACACCAGCTTGAAATCTGTGTATAGGAATAGTATGACCTGTTTCTCAATCGGTGCTGCTTTAAACTGTTTTAATTGTCCCGCAAATTATATTGATATGTATTATAATTTTTATGATATGTTTTAGATTTTGCTCTGTGGTCCGCCCCAAGCCCGCTGACAGGGAGGGCAGAATATAAATTAAAACAAATAAATAAATTAATCTTGTTTCAAAACCCAAGCTGCCGCATTTTGCCTTCGTTTCTGGGTTGACTCGAAGAACAACGTATTACAGTAACCCAGCCTCAGTGTTACGGTGGTGTGACTACAATTTTCCTTTCCAGAGTAGTTAGAAAAAGGCACTTTTCACTACCATGCTAATCTGTTTCTCTGAAAATTAAATTGGGTCTGGAAGCACTCCTGGACTCTTAACTGAGTTGGACAGTGCCAAACTCCATCCAAAATGCGCAGTGCTGTCCATTCCATAACATTGGTCTTAACAATCAGTATTGTCTGTATCGTCTGAATTTAGTCTTAATGCGTTCCTCCTTAGCTAATGCACTGTGGCCTCAAGATGGAAGCATACTGATGAGCTACAACACCAAAAGCTTCAGACAATCTCATTTAGCCACTGAACATTAAAAAGCATCAGGAGTAATATCGAGGGACCTTTCAAGATATGTCCCTCACAGCAGATTTCTGCGTCATTAATGATCTCCCTCTTCGTGTGGTCCACTAAGACTGAAGAAGAAGAGATTGGATTTATACCCTGCCCTTCTCTACCCAAAGGTGTCTCAGAGCGGCTCACAAACTCCTTTCCCTCCCCCTCCACACAACAGACACCCTGTGAGGTAGGTGGGGCTGAGAGAGCTCTTGACAGAAACTGCTCTTTTTCAAGTTATCAGAACTTATCAGAACTACAGCTTGCCCAAGGTCATCCAGCCAGGTGCAAGTGGAGGAGTGGGGAATCAAACCCGGTTCTCCCAGATTAGAGTCCGTGCACTTAACCTCTACACCCATCTTAGATTGTTGATTTCCCAGCAAGATAGGATGACCCACCCTTTCAAAGGCCACAGAAGAATCTAGGGAGACCAGGAATGGTGCTTTCCCCTTGTCCATTTACAAAACAAGGTAATCCACCAGAACAATTAAGGCCTTTCTCGTTTCATAATCAAGTCTGACACCAGACTGAAATGGCTCAGAGTTGGGTGTGTCATCCAGAAAGAAACCCATGTCACCATCAGATCTATCGGTGGTGAAGAGTACCATTGAGTAACTGCCATCTTATGGTGACCCCCATTGGGTTTTGTAGGCAAGAGACTAACAGAGGTGGTTTGCTATCGCCTACCTCTGCATAGCAACCCTGGACTTCCTTGGTGGCCTCCCATCCAGCACTAACCAGGCCTGACCTTGATTAGCATCTGAGGTCTGACGAAATTGAGCTGGCCTGGGCCATTCGGGTCAGGGCATCTACTTTATTACCTTGTCTCAAAAGGGCAGATCACATACTAATTGTCCAAGACCTCTTTATCTAAGGCTGTTTCTTCAATAAGGATTTAATCACTGCCTTCTCTGACGCAGTTTCAGGAAAATTCTCTCGACCAAAGAGACACGTATTGGGTTCACCAAAAAAACATACCCTGATCTTATCACTACGTAATTTCAGTAACCTACTACCCTACCCTGGCTCCTTAGTTTACCCACGAATTGCAACGATTTTGCATATTTCTTCAATGGGGGGGGCTCTTTTTGTAGCAGGAACACCTTTGCATATTAGGCGACACACCCCTAATGTAGCCAATCCTCCAAGAGCTTACAGTACCCCCTGTAAGAAGAGCTCTGTAAGCTCTTGGAGGATTGGCTACATTAGGGGTGTGTCGCCTAATATGCAAAGGTGTTCCTGCTACAAAAAGAGCCCCCCCCATTGAAGAAATATGCAAAATCGTTGCAATTCGTGGGTAAACTAAGGAGCCAGGGTAGGGAGAGGATGCTGGAGAAGTGATCCTATCTAAAAGTTCACTTAATCTCATATATCAGGTTCCACTCACTGTTAAACTTTTGTTGTTTTGTTCAGTCGCACAGTCGAGTCCAACTCTTCGCGACCCCATGGACCACCTCAGGCCAGGCCCTCCTGTCTTCCGTCGTGCTCCAGAGTTTGCTTAATTTCATGTTCGTTGCATCGATGACACTGTCTAACCATCTCATCCTTTGCCGTCCCCGTCTTCTTTGGCCTTCAGTCTTTCCCAGCATCAGGGTCTCTTCCAGTGAGTGCCTGAACTAGGTGGATGTTTAGTGAGTGCCTAAACTAGTTCAGTGAGTGCCTAAACTAGGTGGATGTTAAACTAGGTGGATGGTAAACCCACAGTAACTCCCAACCCGTTGCTGGTACCTAACACAAGGCATGTAAGAATCTGGCTTCTGTTTTCACCGGTAACTTCTAAATAGAGATAGACTTACGTAAGATGGAAGCCATTTACGGACAAACATGCCCCACAGCAAATTTGGGCTGGACGTAAAATGTTGTAACGTCCAACCTGGTGAACAATTTTGGAGCGTTCAAAAGCTTGCAGGATGTTTTGTTGTTCATTTGGTGGGTCCTAATGAAAGGTACTTCATACGTCTTGTTCCTGTTCTCTGATTCTTACAAAGTGCCCGTCTTGCTGAATGGCTTTCTGGTGAACTCTTTTGGAATGCTATGGTGTTTGGTTTTGTATGTCTTTATTGCAATAATAGGGTGTTTAAACATAGCGATGGATTTATATTGATGTATATTGGATGGACTTATATTGATGGATGCATGCTATGGAATCATACAGTTACAGGTTTTTGAAGCTCGGAAAAAACTCTGTTTTTCCCCCTGTTTTTTTTCGGGGAAAAAACAGAATTTTTCGGAAAAATTGGAAAAAAATGCTACATTAGCATTTCTTTTGTCTTTTCTAGATTGAAAGTCATTCTGTTACTTTAGGAACATAAAATATGACTATGGGCATTTTTACTTGGCATGAAATTATCACACCTAGCATATTAAAAAGTATAGTGTATCCAAACAATTATTACAAACAGAATACCCACCCACATGCAAACACAAAAGTGAAACCTTTTTCTTTTCTTCTGACAATAGCACCTCCTATAGGAAGAAATGCATCTTGTCCTTGCATTGGAGAGTTCAGTTTGTAACCTAGGACTGTCTTGTCCTCAGTGCACAGAATTAGATCAATCTGATACCATATATATATATATATATATTAGAAATGATTTGGAAAATATTTGAACACCTTGTCTTAAAATATTTTATTCATAATGTTAAATAAATGTATTAAACTTAATTTCTTTAAAGTCCTTCATCGCTGGTACCTAACACCTTCACGGCTAAATAAAATCGATCCAAAAATAAACAAACTCTGCTGGAAAAAATGTGGGAAGACTGGAGATTTTATACACTGTTGGTGGTCCTGTCCCTCATCACAACAGTTCTGGACACAAATTGTACAACAAATTCACAAAATCACGGGAATCAGCTTACCTTTTCTACCTGAAACGGTCTTGTTGGATGTCATCCCAGATACCTGTGAAAGAAAAGTCACTAGAACATTAATAGCAACATTATTAGCTATTGCACGCATAACTATAGCCCAGTATTGGAAGAACAAAAATCAACCTACTCTCCAATGTTGGCAAAACAAACTTTGGGAGCACTTTATATATGGTAAAATTGTCTCTCACCAAAAAAGTTTTCAAGCAACTTGGTTCCCAGTGGTGAACTATCTAGCAGAAGAAGAAGTGATTCCAAACAACTCTTATTACAAAGATCTGTTATATTTTTAAAAGGGCTCTTAAGGGTTGAGAAAGTTGATTATTGCATAGCGTCAATATATGTTATGAATGTACTGTTGTATATATT
>NW_015176468.1:673571-704843 GCF_001447785.1 Gekko japonicus | reverse complement strand
CTCAGCTGAAAGCAAGTAAAAGAAACCCACTCACCTCTCTCACAGCTCTCTCTCCTGCTCCTGCTCAGAGCTCAGCTGGTCTCCTCTGCCTCTGGCAAGGTGCTTCCTTAAATAGAGGCCTCCCCCAGCAGAGGTCAGGCAGCAGCTATTCAAATTCAAATTCACCCAGGCACTCAATCACAGGCAAAACAATGCCCCTTCCACTTCCTCTCAATTACAGGCAATCCCAGTCAAACAGTGCCCGTTCCTCTCCCACACTCAATCAGCCAGGACTCTGCAAGAACTCTAAGTGCTTCCACACACTGCTAAACACAGTTTTCCCACAAAATATCCTTAGCTGAATTCTCTCAGCTGAAAGCAAGTAAAAGAAACCCACTCACCTCTCTCACAGCTCTCTCTCCTGCTCCTGCTCAGAGCTCAGCTGGTCTCCTCTGCCTCTGGCAAGGTGCTTCCTTAAATAGAGGCCTCCCCCAGCAGAGGTCAGGCAGCAGCTATTCAAATTCAAATTCACCCAGGCACTCAATCACAGGCAAAACAATGCCCCTTCCACTTCCTCTCAATTACAGGCAATCCCAGTCAAACAGTGCCCGTTCCTCTCCCACACTCAATCAGCCAGGACTCTGCAAGAACTCTAAGTGCTTCCACACACTGCTAAACACAGTTTTCCCACAAAATATCCTTAGCTGAATTCTCTCAGCTGAAAGCAAGTAAAAGAAACCCACTCACCTCTCTCACAGCTCTCTCTCCTGCTCCTGCTCAGAGCTCAGCTGGTCTCGGAAAACTGTCGGAAAACTTTCTCTACCATAAGGAGTCTCAAAAGCGGCTTACAATCACCTTCCCTTCCCTCTCACAACAGGCTCCTTCTGAGGCCGGTGGGGCTGAGAGAGCTCTGAGAGAACTGAGACTGGCCCAAGGTCACCCAGCAAACATCATGTGGAGGAGTGGCTCTCCAGATTAGCCTGCCGCTCTTAACTACTACACTATGCTGGCTCTATAGGAGGGGAAGAGTTATATGAAAGCCTGTTCCCTACATGCTATTTTTCTTGGTTTGTGGGAGCTTCCAGATATGTTCCCCCCCCCCCAATAAACTTGTGATAGGACAGTCCGGGAAACGTCGCATCACATGATTCCGCTGGTCGCGTAAATCGGCTCTTTCTGTATGCAAAATTATGTCCTGTGTCTGTTTTGAACGTATCTGAATAGCCTTTCTTTCTTTGTTTTTTTTTCCCTTTAGGAAATGGTGTTGAAGAATGGTTCTGACACTTTAAAACTATGGGAGGAGCCTCCGCCGCCAGTATATATGCAGTTCTATATGTTTAACGTGACCAATCCTTTAGAAGTCCTTAATGGTGAGATTCCCCGTGTGACAGAAACTGGACCGTACACTTACAGGTAATTTTTAATTACTTCTTTGGACAGCAGTTGGGAATATTTATTTATTTATTGGATTTCTACCCCGCCCTCCCGCCGAGGTGGCTCAGGGCAGCTTACGACAGTTTAGAACAGCATACAATTTAAAACAGCGAATACAAGATATAAAATACAATAAATACAATAAAACTTAAGTAAATATGGCGGCATCCTATGGTGAAGTGCTAGCGTGATCCGTGAGGATGGCTGAGAGTCCAAAACTGGGTTCAATGAGGGGGGGACGGGGACCCAACATTCATACATAATCGGACAACCAACGAATTGGGGTAACAAGAGTTAAGAACATAAGAAGAGCCCTGCTGGATCAAACTAGTGAGGATCCATCTGGTCCAGCATCCTGTCTCACACGGTGGCCAACCGGTTCCTCTGGACGGCCAACACCAGGGCAGAGAGGCCGAGGCCTTCCCCTCATAAGAACACAAGAAGAGCCCTGCTGGATCAGACCAGCGAGGGTCCATCCAGTCCCGCATCCTGTCTCACACAGTGGCCAGCCAGTTCCTCTGTATGGCCAACAACAGGGCAGAGAGGCCAAGGTCTTCATAAGAACATAAGAAGAGACCTGTTAGGTCAGACCAGCGAGGGTCCATCTAGTCCAGCATCCTGTCTCACACAGTGGCCAGCCAGTTCCTCTGGAGGGCCAACAACAGGGCAGAGAGGCCAAGGCCTTCTCCTCATAAGAACCCAAGAAGAGACCTGTTAGGTCAGACCAGCGAGGGTCCATCTAGTCCAGCATCCTGTCTCACACAGTGGCCAGCCAGTTCCTCTGGAGGGCCAACAACAGGGCAGAGAGGCCGGGCCTTCCCCTGACGTTGCCTCCTGGCTCTGGGATACAGAGGTTTAGTGCCTCTGAATGTGCACTGAATGTTCAGTCACCATGGCTAGTAGCTGCCGCTAGACCTATCCTTCATGAATCTATCTAATCCTGTTTTAAAGCTGTTTATTTCTGTAGCCATTGATACATCTTCTGGCAGTGAATTCCACATTGCTAGGAGGATGAGCTATAATCTGGCTGGTTCCTGCTTCACTATTGAATATCATCATTTATTTAAAACATTTATATACTGCCTTTTGACTGCAAGAGGCAGCAAACATCAGGCATTAAGACACTGAAATATAAAAATAACATTTAAAGTGTGTATGTGTGTATATATATATTTACTAGCACAATCAAAACATATAAATCTACATACAAACACACACAGAGACACAGAGACTAGATGGCCTTATACAACCAGCAGGATGGGGATGACAGTAATGGCCTTCCAGGCTTTTGTGGGCGCGCACTATGCGGGAGCATATCCAGCCTGTGCTGAAAGCATTGCACTGGCTGCCGATAGCATACTGGATTCATTTCAGGGTGCTGGTTCTCACCTTTGAAGCCCTTTATGGTCAAGTGGTTAAGATGCTGAACTGCAGGCTGTGGAAGGTCGGTAGTTCAGCAGTTCGAGACCCAAGTGTGCCGCATGACGGAGTGAGCTCCCGTCTCTAGTTCCAGCTCCTGCCAACCTAGCAGTTCAAAAGCAAGAAATTGCAAGTAGATAAATAGGTACCACTTTGGTGGGAAGGTAACAGTGTTCTGTGCGCCTTGGTGTTTAGTCATGCTGGCCACATGACCACGGAAACGTCTTCGGACAGCGCTGGCTCTTCGGCTTTGAAACGGAGACGAGCACCGCAACCCTAGAGTTGGATTCGACTGGCTTTCGAGCAAGGGAACCTTCCAGTTCTGCTGCTGCTGCATCATAGCTTGCTTCGTCAGACACTCTCAATCGGCCAGTTTGGTGTAGTGGTTGAGTGCACGGACTCTAATCTGGGAGAACCGGGTTTGATTCCCCACTCCTCCACTTGCACCTGGCTGGATGACCTTGGGCAAGCCGTAGTTCTGATAAGAGCTGTTCTTGAAAAAGAGCAGTTCTTGAAGGAGCTCTCTCAGCCCCACCTCCCTCACAGGGTGTCTGTTGTGGGGAGGGTAGGGGAAAGGAGTTCGTAAGCCGCTCTGAGACTCCTTTGGGTAGTGAAGGGCGGGGTATAAATCCAATCTCTTCTTCTTCATTTCATGTTTTAACCTGGGTCCCAGACTCAGAACTCTGAGCGTGAGATTTTTGTGGTGAATGTCAATAGATCAAAAGTAGGTTTGCAGCTTACAGAGCTAATGTTCTAAGCATGTTTTTGTTCTAAGTAAAAAAAACACCTTTGTGTTTGTGTCCTTTATATAAAGTTTATTTCTCCACTACTGGGTGTTACATTTTATGACACACATGGCCCGGCCCGGCAAGGTCTCATTTATGTCAGATCCGGCCCTCATCACAAATAAGTTCGACACCCCTGGCTTAGATGTCTCAATGCTGCGACTCCTGAAAGGCCCGCTTTGTACATTCATTGAGAAATGGAGATCGGCTTGGGATGCCTGACTCATGCATTGTTTGCAGCCTTGCAGTCTGCAATCTGTCACCTAGGCCTATTATGAAAGCCTTGAGTTGCGCGGATGGCAAGGGGCTGTTTTATAGGTCAGTCTTCCTCCCTTGCTTCGAGTGTCGCCCTCTCAGCACTGTGCATTTCAAAACCCTCTTCGTGTTGCTGCCTGTTCCTGCGCTACTCATGCTGTGCTGTGGCTTGCATTGTGATGAGGAAAGAGGGGTGGGAACAATTTGCATGCTCTTTGTTCGGCAAGCTGGCCAGATTTTTCGTGGCTCTGCTAAGCAAAGAACAGCAGAATTCCGTGCCGATGAAAGCCAAAATTACGCCCAGCGGGCAGGTTTGTATGTTTTCTAACATTTCAATCTGTGCAGCCCGCATGCTTGGAAGCCTTCCTAAAGCAATCCTGTGGTTTTGGTTCAGATTGTGCAGTATTATAGTGTTCTTTGTGTGTGGTATTTATGGGTACTTTTTAAATACGTCCATGTGCAGAAGAAGAAGAGATTGGATTTATACCCCGCCCTTCACTACCTGAAGGAGTCTCAGAGCGGCTTACAAACTCCTTTCCCTTCCCCTCCCCACAACAGACACCCTGTGAGGTAAAAGAAGAAGAGGAGGAGATTGGATTTATACCCCACCCTTCACTACCCAAAGGAGTCTCAGAGCGGCTTACAATCTCCTTTCCCTCCCCCTCCCCACCACAGACACCCTGTGAGCAGTGTTCCCTCTAAGCTGAGTTAGTGTGAGCTAGCTCACAGTTTCTTAGCCTCCGGCTCACACGTTTTTGTCTTCGCTCAGGAAGGATGGCTCCAGAGCAAACTAATTTATGCAGTAGCTGAATCGCTGGCTCACAACTTTAATGCCAGTAGCTCACAAAAGTAGAGGTTTTGCTCACAAGACTCCACAGCTTAGAGGGAGCATTGCCTGTGAGGTAGGTGGGGCTGAGAGAGCTCTTTTGAGGACTGCTCTTGAGAGAACAGCTCTGAGGGGACTTGTGACTGACCCAAGGTCACGCCAGCAGCTGCATGTGGAGGAGTGGGGAATCAAACCCGGTTATCCCAGATTATTTATTTATTTATTTTATTCGACTTTTATCCCGCCCTCCCCCACATAGCAGGCTCAGGGCAGGTCACATCAAATTTAATAAAATACAGTATATACAATTAATACAATTAAAACACTAATAAAATACCACCATGGCCTTCATCCAGTGCCATTGTCATTGACATTAAAACCTCACAGATTAGAGTCCGTGCTCCTAACCACTACACCAAACGTGTGTGTGTGAGTGTGCGTGCCCCTGGAAGTCGTGGTGCCCTCTAGTGACTGACCCCTACTGGGGGCCTGGAGGATATTCAGAGAGGTGGCTGAATAAAGCCTGCCCCTGCCTCTAGGATTTCAAGATCTCCCATCCAAGTACTTGCCAGAGTCGACCCTGCCTAGCTTCCGAAATCCGACAACATTGGGCTTGCCTAGGCTATTCAGGTCAGGGTATATACTGTCCTATTGACAAATACTTGGCTTGATGTGTCTGTGAAAAATAAAGCCGCTATTGACGTGGGGAATAATCTAAGTTGTTGTTATATTTAATGGTTTTTGGAATTATGTACGATTTATGGTGTTTATGCACTCTTGTTTTCTAATTTTCTAATGAAATTTGCTTGTTGATTGAATTTTTGGTCTACATGTTTTGTTTTGTTTTTGTTTTGGGTTGTTTTCCTACTGTGTATCCTCTTGTTGTTTGTTGCTCAGTAATGCTGTGCAGTGATGAATACTAAACAGCAGAATCTAAACTTATTCAGTGTGAATGTATTTAAAATCCCTACAATTTACATAGGAAAAGGAAAAGTAGAGTGGAGTTAGTTTGCAAGTGGGTCTTGAAAGGTACAGTTAAGTTTCAAAGCAGGTCCCGTTTTGGAAAGGTCGAGAACCCGCTGGATGAAGCACCGCAAAGCCGATAGATCTTTTTCGAACCGAGAACTGGATTTGACATTGGCTTGATGCGTGTTAAGGTTCTGAAGCTGCTCTTTCTATCTTCTTCTAGGGAAGACAGACCCAAAGTGAACGTTCACATTTTGGAGAATGGCACCAAAGTGTCTTTTTTCAGCCCGAGGACTTTTTACTTCGTACCGGAGATGTCAGTGGGAGACCCGGCAGTCGATCACATCAGGACTGTAAACGTGCCTGCAGTGGTGAGTCTGGGTTTTAGGGGCTGCTAGAAAAGCAAAGAACGGGCATTGATAAGTAGTCTGGTCCTAGGAACAGAGAGGCGGGCTTAGGCGAGCCAGTCTTTGATTGCATTATCTCTAAAATGGGAAGGTTAGCGATCTCGGTAATTGCAAACGATCAGTCCTTTGCAAATTAGAAATGCCAGGTGAGACTGTAGTGGTCCTGCATTGGGCGGGGGGTTGGACTAGATGGTCTGTATGGCCCCTTCCAACTCTGTGATTCTATGATTCAGTGCATGATATACTAGCCCATGCAGGGGTGGGGTGAACACCCCTTTTCCACCCCACCCCACATGTTGCTATATCACCCAGTTTGGTGTATGTAAGCTCCACACGCAGACACACACCGGATGGCCCTGAACTGGATGGCTCAGGCTTGCCTAATCTTGTCAGATCTCAGAAACTAAGCAGGGTCAGGCCCGGTTAGTACTTAGATGGGAAACCACCAAGGAGTTCCAGGGTTGTCAGGGTTGTCACGCAGAGGCAGGCAATGGCAAAACCACCTCTTTTCAGCTCTGGCCAGGGTTGCTACGCAGAGGCAGGCAACTGCAAAACCACCTTGCCCGGACCTGAATAGCCTAGGCTAGTGTGATCTCATCAGATCTCAGAAGCTAAGCAGGGTCGGCCCTGGTTAGTACTTGGATGGGAGACCACCAAGGAAGTCTAGGGTTGGTACGCAGAGGCAGGCAACGGCAAAACCACCTCTGTGTGTCTTTTGCCCTGACCAGAATGGCCTAAGCTAGCCTGATCTCATCAGATCTTGGAAGCTAAGCAGGGTCGGCCCTGGTTAGTACTTGGATGGGAGACCATCAAGGAGTTCCAGGGTTGCTACGCAGAGGCAGCCAATGGCAAAACCACCTCTGTGTGTCTTTTGCCCTGACCTGAATGGCCTAAGCTAGCCTGATCTCATCAGATCTCAGAAGCTAAGCAGGGTCGGCCCTGGTTAGTACTTAGATGGGAGACCACCAAGGAGTTCCAGGGTTGTCACGCAGAGGCAGGCAATGGCAAAACCACCTCTTTTCAGCTCTGGCCTTGAAAACCCTACGGGGTCGCCATAAGTTGGCTGAGACTGCACTTTCCACCACCGAATGTAAGCGGGACCCTAGTTATGTCAAACTGCTGAGTGAATGAATGGCCTGGCTCCCGGTGGAGGTGGGCAAACCAGTGACTAACCAACCCCAGTGACTAACCAGCCCCTTGCAAGGTGTGTATGCTTACCCAGGTTGGGGCCAGCGCACTGGGTGGGCAGGGCGGAGAGGGACCCCACATAAAGGGTCAGACGGCTGTTCAGGTTGGCCCACAGGAAGTAAGCAACAGAAGAAAGGGATCATTCCATCCATGTTCAGATGAGTTCTTTTTATTTCGCCATCGTGTCACAGCTGACGTGCGGCGACCCCGTAGGGTTTTCAAGGCAAGAGATATTCAGATGCGGTTTGCCACTGCCTGCCTCTGTGTCATGACCCTGGGCTTCCTTGGTGGCCTCCCATCCAAATACTGACCAGGGCCGACCCAGCTTATCTGACGAGATCTGGCTAGCCTGGGCTATCCAGGCCAGGGCCTCAGATGACTGTCTTCTTAAATACTGATGTTCATGACCAAAGAAATCATAAATAGGAGCAGGGCTTTTTTTGTAGAAAAAGCCCAGCAGGAACTCATTAGCATAATAGGCCACACCCAACAGCAGAAACTCATTAGCATATTAGGCCACACCTTGACAGCTCAGCTCATTAGCATATTAGGCCACACCCCCATGTTACCAGCAGTGTGGTCATCCAGCCACACCCACTTTTTGCTTCTTATTCTGTTTACTTTGTTTATTCTCAAAACCCAGGGCTTTTTTTGTGGCAGGAACTTCTTTGCATGAAGGCCACACACCTCTAATGTAGCCTATCCTAATAAGTTTCTGCTGTTGGGTGTGGCCTATTATGCTAATTAGTTCCTGCTGGGTGTGGCCAACTCAGGAGCCAGCCGGAACTCTGTTCCTGTGTGTTCCTGCCTAAAAATAGCCCTGAATAGGAGTTATCACACGCTAAAAGGGATGCCTAAGATTCGCTACCTCAGTTACAACGTGACTTAACTTCAGCCACCAGAAACTGTGCCATCCACGAAGTTATATGTCTCTCTTTGTCTTCTCGGTTACTAAGAGGTGAAGACAAACAAGTAACTGCGCGTGTGGCTAAATTTTTAAGTTGAAGGCAGCAGGAAAAGAAGACGACCCAGAGTGAGATGGAGTGACTCGAATCCTAGAATCATAGAGCTGGAAGGGACCTCCAGGGTCATCTAGTCCAACCCTCCCCCCCCACACACACAATGCAGGAATTTCACAAATACCTCACCCTAACAAGGAGGCCTACAGCCCTCGGTTTGTAAGGCCCAGGAGAGCCAGTTTGGTGTAGTGGTTAAGTGCACGGACTCTAATCTGGGAGAACCGGGTTTGATTCCCCACTCCTCCACTTGTAGCTGCTGGATGACCTTGGGCAAGCCATAGTTCTGACAAGAGCTGTCCTTGAAAGGGCAGTTCTGGAAAGAGCTCTCTCACCCCTATTTAAAAAATCATATGAAATAGTTTCTTTTTCGGAACGAAGGAAGACAAGGTGTTACCCAAAATGCATAATGTGAATTTTTTTTATGTAGAACAGTCTGTGGAGAATGGAGAATGAGAATTCCTGCTAGAGATGTGAAGACCTAGAAAAATATTGTAAAAATCAGAAGCGAAAGGGGTGCCGCATGATGGAGTGAGCTCCCGTCTCTAGTTCCAGCTCCTGCCAACCTAGCAGTTCGAAAGCAAGAAATTGCAAGTAGATAAATAGGTACCACTTCGGTGGGAAGGTAACAGTGTTCCGTGCGCCTTGGTGTTTAGTCATGCCGGCCACATGACCACGGAAACGTCTTCGGACAGCGCTGGCTCTTCGGCTTTGAAACGGAGATGAGCACCGCAACCCTAGAGTCGGATTTGACTGGCTTTTGAGCAAGGGAACCCTTTACCTTTACCTTATTCTGGAACAGGTGAAACGCTTTCCAAGATAGCCTTACCTGGTGGTAGTCCTAATAGGACTGACTACCTCAGACTGTTCTTCTTTCCAAATAAGACACTTTCTTTGTTTCCTAGCTTCACTTTTATACATTTCGAATCTCTTAGATGTCAAAAGCTAAGATACATGTGCTAAAGTAGCATAGGGTATAGCAATTTGCCATGTTCAAGTGCTGAGTACTGGGCAGAGTATCCCTATGAGGCCAGAACTTGTCTTGCTTAGTTTATGGGAAGGGGACAGATGTTCCTGCTGTCAGGAAAGATCTCATTTCTTATATGTTGGTGGCAGCCAAGACTTTAGTGGCTAGGCACTGGGAAAGTAGTATACAACCCTCATCGAATATCAGGTTCTATAAGTTATGGGAATACCTGTCAGACTCTTGCAGCAATCAGTTCCCAACAGCTTTCATTCAAAGAAGTAAAGTTTATTGAGACATTTGATAGTATGCAGATATCTTAACCATCTCGTGTTAGAACTGAATAAAAGCGTGCGAAGCAAGCAGTTATACATTACTCAAAGAGACCCCCCTGATGGCCCAGGGCCAATGAGGGACCAGGTAGAAGCCTGCCAAAGTAACAGGCTTCAGTTCCCAGGAGAAATGCTACACCAGGCACTGAAGGTCAAACAGAGATAGTAGAAAGAGAGAAGACACAGCAGAAATGAAACTTAACATTCCGGAGTCATCCCACTCCCGTGGCAGGCAGGACTAGACAGAGGCCTAGCTGACAATACCCGGTCATAGACAAAATACCAGATGTCATTTCCTTGGCGGAGAATCCAAACTTTCATTCAGATTATTTGGAACATCGGTTCCCTCTTCTTGAATATAGGGGAAGACATAAGTAAGCTTAGAAAGGCACTCCCTGATCATTTGAAGGTTACAGCCATATAGCGAATAACTGCTTGATTTTATTGCGCTTGTGGTTTTCATGCTTGTAATTATGGTGTTAGTTGTTGTGATTTCCTAATTGTATGTGCTACTGTAAATTGTTGTTTATATTATCTAAATAAAAGATTATTAAAGAGGGGAAAAAGTGCTGAGCAACATCCTTCTAGGCCCATTGAAGTCTGTGGGAATAGAAAGTTGTAAGTCGGCGTAGGATAGCCCTGTGAGGCATTTACAGTGCAGTCGTCAGCAGAATTAGACCTTTTTAACCCCGTCGGTTTCAGTGGGCTTAGAAGCAAGGTATAACTTAGTGTTTAGGTGTGCACTGTTATATTATTTAATTCCATTAACATGCCAAGTACTATCATAAGAACATAAGAGACTCCATATGACATCTTTATTTCCTTCACTATGTCCCCCCCCCAATTAAACCAAACTAAGCTTGCTATTCCTGTTTGGTCCTTGAATCTGTTATACATCTTCGTTATGCAATTTTCCCTCAAGGCCAGTTTGGCCAGGGATCTTGGAGGGTTTTTTTGTCATCTTCTGGGCATGGAACTGGGGTCACTGGGGTGAGGGGGGGGAGGTATTTGTGAATTTCCTGCATGGGGCAGGGATTTGGACAGATGATCCTGGAGGTCCCTTCCAATTATGATTCTGTGACCTCCTAATGATTCTGCTATCTAATAAGGGGTTTTTTACAGGGGAAACACAGCAGCGGTGTGTGTGTGTGTGTGTGTGTTAGAAATTCTACACACACACCCCACCCATTAAGCTGGGTGGATCTTTTAACAGGCAAGTAACAGGAATATTGGCATTAGTTAAATCCTCCATTAATTAAATGAGAACAAAAGAAATAAGCTCGCGTACTAATACTGCTGTAGAAAGGAAGCCTACTAATAGCCATCCAATGTCAGATGTGGGTTCAGCTTTAGACTCTATGGCTGCAGTGCTAAGTACACAAAGTACAAATGCTAAGTCCTGTTGGATAACGTTGGATGTACTTCCAAATAGACCTGCCATAGGGCTGTTTTGAGCTTTGTGGCGTCTTCAAGACTTCCTGATAAGAACATAAGAACATAGACGCCAATGTTGGATCAGGCCAAAGGCCCATCCAGTCCAATACTCTGTCACACAGTGGCCAGAAATACCAGGTGCCATCAGGAGGTCCACCAGTGGGGCCAGGACAGTAGAAGCCCTCCCAAGCACCAAGAATACAGAGCATCACTTGCCCCAGAGTCCCTATCTATACCTTGTGGCTAATAGCCACCGATGGACCTCTGCTCCATATGCTTATCTAATTCCCTTTTGAAGCCGTCCATGCTTGTAGCCGCCACCACTTCCTGTGGCAGTGAATTCCATGTGTGAATCACTCTTTGTGTTGCAATATCAGCTCCTGTGGGTTAGATTTCACATTGCCAAACTTTGCCAAACGCATGTTGTGAAATGGCGCCTGCTTCTCTCGGTCTGCGTCCGTCTCTCAGATTTAGCGTCTTGTATATAACCCGAGATTTAAATGTGACGAGTCTCCCAGCTTCCCTTGCCAGGCCAAGCCAGTCAGACGGCTAAAGGTGATGAATTAATTGTACAGTGACCAAGGATTTAAGGCCCCCAGTGGGTCTGAAATGCCCCTCTTTTATGCGGTAGCTGTCCGGCTGGTATCGACAGCTTCCCATCGGTCGGTGGCTGCTGATCAGAAAGCAGCTGACTCTCTACCAGCAATTGCTGGTGATGTCAACTGTTCGCCTTTTGTGGGGGCAGTTCAATGGTTATAAATGTTAGCTTTGTTGTCGCTGAATTGGGGGCTGGGCCGGATGCAAACAGCAAACTGTCCGCCCTGTGGCGGGTAGCGGAGCCACAGACTACGGTCAACATTCCAGGTGGGGTAGCCCTGTCAGTCTGTCGAAGCAAAACTTTTAAATGTAATTCTTTTATTTATTCATTTGCACCCCGCCCTTCTCTCCAAGGTGAGATTGTTTTATAGTCGATACATCTGTGACTTAAGTTAGAGATATAAATCAAGAGGGCTCACTTTAGATAACTTGCTGCCACGGTCAGGTACACTTTCTTTGAAGAATAGTTCAATTGTGTACCTTTCTCTCCTGGTAAAAAAAATAAAATTAAATTAAGATGCAGTCTGGAGCCAGTAGTAATGTAATAATGCTAAAGACCAGTGTTCCCTCTAAGCTGAGTTAGTGTGAGTTGGCTCATAGTTTTTTAGCCTCCGACTCATGCATTTTTCTCTTCGCTCCAGAGCAAACTGATTTATGCAGTAGCCAAATCGCTCGCTCACAGCCTTAATGCCAGTAGCTCACAGAGTAGAATGTTTGTTCACAAGACTCCACACCTTAGAGGGAGCACTGCTAAAGACCAACAAGATTTCGGGGTATGAGCTTTCGAGAAACAAGATTTTCAGTTCGCTTGTTTCTCAAAAATCTTATTGGATTAAAAGCAAAGTGGCCTGTATCCAGCTATTTGTGGACTTCTCAGAGCAGGATCTTCTGACTTCTGACTTTCCTCTCCCGTTGCAATCCACTGAGGGGGCCCCCCACCCACCCCGCAGTTTAATTCTTGGGAGTCCACGAGTGCTGGGCAGTAGCACTAGATTTTAACTGTATTGTATGTATCCCAGCTAGTTCCAGCTCCTGCCAACCTAGCAGTTTGAAAGCAAGAAATTGCAAGTAGATAAATAGGTACCACTTTGGTGGGAAGGTAACAGCGTTCCGTGCGCCTCGGCGTTTAGTCATGCCGGCCACATGACCACGGAGAAGTCTTCGGACAGCGCTGGCTCTTCGGCTTGGAAACGGAGATGAGCACCGCAACCCTAGAGTCGGATTCGACTGGCTTTCAAGCAAGGGAACCTTTACCTTTTTATGTATCCCATTATATACTGACATGTAGGTTGTACGCCACCCTGAGTCCTGCTTGCAGGAAATGGAGTGGGATAGAAATCAAACTAAACTAAACATTTTCTGCAGGGGGGGGGGAATCAATCCCTGTAGTCTGGAGATCAGTCATAATTCTGTGAGAACTTTAGGCCCCACCTGGGGGTTGGCAGCCACACTCACCTTATACGCTTTGGGAGGTGGCAGTCTGTAAGGGTCAGACCGTGGCGTGGTTACTATAGCTGTGATCACACGAGCCGTTTGGCCCGACACCGGCACTCCTCCCCTCCGGATCAAATGGGCGCAGACAGCCACATCTGCCAGGCGTTCCCCAGCCATACTTATCCTGTCATAGGACGACTTGGAGCCAGGTTAAAAAGTCACCACATCACAAGTGGTGTTTTCAGTTCCCCGTGCAGTCATTGCGCATGGCCAGATGTCAACATGGGTGAGCGCGCACAGAACGGATTTGGCAGTCTGAACCTACAGATCCATTCTGCCGCTAGGGAATATTTAAAAAAAACAAAAAAACTTTTGCCTGTATGCACATGTGGACGCATGTGCATGAGTGCACATGCACACACATGTTTTGAATATTTTGGAGGCAGCGTGCTCCATGCCTGAGGTGCTGCAGTAATGTGGATGCTTGACCATGGGATGTCTGGGTGGGTAACCCACAGCAGGGTGTGCTGTCTGGCGGATATGCCCCACAACCCTTTACACCGGCTCAGTTAGAGGCGGCACCATATCGCACCAAGCTGCCAGTGTGACCACAGCCTATGCCTGAACTGAGACAGGAGCAATGCCCATTGAGCATCTTGCGCCCACATGAGGATCAACCAGTGAGCATCAAAAACACGGCCTTCTCTGCTGTGGCACCATAATTTTGGAATGCTCTTCCAAAAATTCCTTGACTCTCATTTGTTTTTCTGTACTATTCAGGGATTTTCTTTCTTTCTTTTGTTTGGCTTCAGTGTGAACCGTGTCAGTTCGGCACTGTGATGCATTGAACTGTTTTTCGTCTTGTTTTATGATTGGATCCTATGCCACTCATTTGTATATTCTTTACCTAGAAAAGAGATACAGAAATGTTATAAAGACGCAAGAGTTGTTTTATTCGCCAATACGAGGCTCCAGAAACCATGAGTCACTGGCTTAGGCCAGTGATGGCGAACCTTTTAGAGACCGAGTGCCCAAACTGCGACCCCAAACCCACTTATTTATTGCAAAGTGCCAACACGGCAATTTAACCTGAATACTGAGGTTTTACTTTAGAAAAAACAACTCATACATTAACTTAAGATGATCCAAACAAAGTAAGGAAAGCAATCCCAAATGCTTTCATTTACTTAAAATTATTTGGCAGAGAATTCGACACTTTAATGATGGTCTGGGCCTGGCTGGGGCTATGGCATGCGTGCCCACAGAGAGGGCTCTGAGTGCCACCTCTGGTACCCGTGCCAGAGGTTCGCCACCACTGGCTTAGGCTTTGTGGGTTTGGTGGGGTTAAGCATGCTTTGGGGATTATGGAGTCAAAGTCCGTGTTCTGCTGTGCTGTGGGGAATATTTTTTTCCCCTTTATTTATTGTTTGTTTGAAGTTTTATCCCGCCCTTCCCTGCACTCAGGGCTCAGGGTGGTTCACGACAGATTAAAAATACAAATAAAACAATAAAAACATTCTACAGTTCAATCATTTAACCCAATTTAACACACCAAGACGGCTCATAGGTCTATAAAATGTCCCTGATTAAAAGGGGTGGTGGGCGAACACCCCCTGAAATTACTGAATAAACTGGGGGGTGGGGGTGGAGGAGCATGGATTGCACATTACAAAAACATTTGGTGGGGGAGGTGTAGGACAGTACTAGAACACATGGTTGGCATGTAGAATGTCACAGGATCAACCTTTAGCAACTTTAGTTTTAAAAAGTATCTCTCGTAAAATCTCTTGAGTGCCATTGACTGAGTTGTGAGCTAGATGGGCCAGTGGTCTGAACTGGTACAATGCAGATGCTTCATATACGTATATGAAGGATTTCGGACAGCCTATCTATTCTGTTTCAGGAACTGGTTACTAACGGTTTTTTCCTGTCATTTCAGACAGACCCGTTTTAGTAACCGGCTGTTAATAGAATGTATTTACCTGTTCATACAGTGCCGGTTGTCTCCCATTTGGGAAGCGTGTCTGAGGCGTTGTTGACGAAAACGGCTTTCCTCAGGTCTTCAGTCCCTTCTTCCGGATCTGAATCGCTACAGTGGGCTGTGTAAAATGCCCCTTAGCGCTTCCTCCAGTGACGGGTTTTTCACGCCCCCCCCCCCGCGTGCAATCTCTCCTATTTTTTAAAAAAAATTCTATTGGGAGCGCTATAACGCTATAACAGGATGTCAAATCAGCGTTATAGCGCTCCCAATAAAATGTTTTTTAAAAAATCAGGGAGATTGTGCACGTGGGGGGAAATGGCGGGAAAAGAAAGTGTCACAGTTTGAAATGGCCACAGTGCTTCAGAGACGGCTCCTTACCGGGAGGGAAATGCTGTGTGAAACAGCCATCCCTGCACTGGTTTCTTCCATGACAGGCCAATAACAGAATCAATGTGGTTTAAAAAGGTAATGTGAAATCTCTCATGTATAAATCCCCCCACCCCTTTTCCACATTAGGCTGCAATGGAGATGGCTACAGCAACTGCCATGCGGTTTCCTTTGGAGGTTATGCTCCTGTTGTACAAAGAAGAAATGTTCTCAATACACACCGTTCATGAATGGCTGTGGGGCTACGAAGACAGGTTCCTCCGTACCATGCACAAAATGCGTCCTGCTGTCAATCCGGAATTTGGCTTTTTTTATAAGGTAAGCTTTCTGTTTATAATAATAATAATAATAATATACTTTATTGTCATTGTACATAGTACAACGAAATTAAAGGTGCAATCATTTCAGTGATCTACAGCCATACTCATATACACTCACACAACCATTCACAACCATCCCATAACTCCCTTAAGGTTCACATTGCAACTTATACTGAACGTATTGCCTGCTCAAGAGTTCTGTGGAACTAGAGGGACCAGGTCTCCCCCACCCTAAAAAACCCCACCCCAAAAAACCTATGCTGCCCACTTCATAGCTGGGGAGTGCTATGACAGCAGTGCCATGACATCATTTCCTGTCACATATCTGGAAT
The DNA here is from genome assembly GCF_001447785.1 of Gekko japonicus. Lineage (NCBI taxonomy): Eukaryota > Metazoa > Chordata > Lepidosauria > Squamata > Gekkonidae > Gekko > Gekko japonicus. Next base: position 688,787 of record NW_015176468.1, on the reverse strand, counting down.
TGGCATCACGCCGTGCTCTAGCAGTCTTCCCAGACACTGTGGTTTTAGCATAGGAATTTGGGGGACCGTGAGGGCGTCGTGGCGATGCCTAACTGAAAGTGCCGGTCAGCCGAGGACGCCAGCATACCCCGCCGGAAAGAAGAGAGAACGCGCCGCCAACAAGGGTGTCGGTAGAGAAGTCCCCCCCTAAAAATCTGTGGCCCTAGGTAGGTTAACTACTGCGACTATACCAGTAGCAGTACACTGTAAACCGCTCTGAGACCCATTAGGGGTCATGGGCGGTATATAAGTGCAATTTAAAAAAAAAAAGTGACGTCATAACAGTGCTGTGCGCCACCTAGTTTGCTTACTATTCTGTGGTGATTTTATTGGTTCTCATAAAAAAGTATTATATTACTTCCTAGACATTTTTTTGCTTCCCACAACACATCAGCAGGAGAGAGAAAGAACGGACACGCGAATAATAACTCAAAATTTGAAGAGTTCTGGTCCCAACGTTCAAGGGACTAAGGCCGAGACGATACCTTCTATTTTGTGTTCTTGTACTGCATCCGAGAAGGATTTCCCTGCTAGCTTTTTACCTGATTTACATAACTGTTTTATTTAGAAAATGCCTATGTCACTTGTAGCTTCTTGAGGAGGCTTACAAATAAAACATGATTAAAAAAGTAACTTGACATCTAGTTTGCCGTCTTTTAGATGCCAGGCCAAAACACGTCTTTGATCACCTTTTTTTTTTAATAGTCTGCCATTGGTCTGAGGTGTTTTGTGGATAGTTTTTACGTTATTTATGCCCAGTGGCTAGTTTTTAATGGCTTGTTGTTTTATACAGTTATACTAGGGGCCTACCTTTGCTCGCCAACTATATTTTTTGCTGTGCTGGCAACGTTAGTCCAGGCAAGCCGGATCTTGGTGGATCTCGGAAGCTAAGCAGGGCCGACCTGGCAAGTACTTGGAAGGGAGACCTCCAAGGAATACCAGGGCTGGGACACAGAGGTAGGCAATAGTAAATGTCCAAAACCCACTAGGGGTTGCCAGAAGTCACCCATGACTTCCAGGCTCACACACAAAATACCCCCCCAAAAAATCATTTTCTGCAAACTGTAGCCAATATTAGATTCCTAACAAATGTCGTATCCCACCCAGTGGGGATCCAGAGGGGTTTACCTCGTTCTCTTTTCCTCCATTTTATCTTCACAACAACCCTGCGAGGTTGCTTAGGCTATGAGAGTGTGACTGGCCCATGGCCATCCAGCAAGCTTCTATTTCAGGGTAGAGATTTAAACAAGATCCCCTAAATCCTAGTCTGACACTGTAACCACTTAGCATATTGGCAAACATAGCTCAAGTATGGCCCCGGTCATATGAGAGGTTTTGGGCTGGGAGAGGGACGGATCGGGGGCGGAGCAAACGGGCGCGATCCCACCGCAACATCTGGGAAGCGTTGCGCACCCGTCCCCGATCCGGCCCTTCCGCCCAAAACACGGAGCAAAAATGAACGACCTACCGAGGTGGTTCTTCTGGGATGGCCGCATCAAGGCCGGCCGTGGGATCGCCGGCGCGTCCTTTCGCCGGCACATCCCCGGCTCCTGGCCGAACTGCGCATGCTCAGATGTGCGCAGTTCGGCAGCCTCCCCCTCCCGACCGTCTTCCTCCCCGGCAGCTGATCGTGCCGGGGAGCAACGGCGCCACAGCTCAGGGGATCCGTGGGATCCCACCGCGGTGTCTCTATTTTGGTGCGGCTCTAATTAGCCACACTTTGGCCGGTGTTTTTCCTGCCGTGTGGCAGGGACCTATGTATGCTAAGTATGTACACATAGCTTAACAAAGTCCTTAAACCTTTCTTGTCATTTTTTAAAAAAATGTTTTTTCATTCTTTTCCTTTTTAAAAAGGGGGTTTATCAGAATTCAGTATAAAAAGGGGGGGAAGAAAAAAATAGAGAGAGAATGGATATAAAAATATAACAACAGCAGTAGTGGATCTACATGTACGTTTCTATAAAAAACTTTCCCAGTATCTAAAAATAAGTCCATGTGCCATTGTTGTCTATTTGCAATGCATTCAAATATTGGTAAAGGTGTAAGGGTCTCAGTCTGTTGATTTATCGAAGCTGGGCATTTATCTCTCCAGTGTTGTAATAAAAGTCTTTTAGCTGTAGTAAGGGCACGGAGGGTTGATTTTCATTGACCATCGGTCAATGGTCGGGGTCCAGAGGCCGTTTGACACATACCACTGCCCACTTCAAGGAGTGGGCATTAATTGTCTCCCAGACGTAGTCTTGCAGCCTGGAAGGGCAACGTTTTTAGACGCAACTGGTAGGTCTCAGACTTCCAAGAATCCTGTCTGTATCCTCAGACTGGACTAGCTGAAAGGTATCCTGTGCTACTGGACAAACTGGTACCCTGTGGAGTTAACCTGGAACTGGAATTTCCAATTCCCTTAGACTCTGGCATTGCAACTCCCATTATCATCCTAAACTTGGTGGCCAATTTTCAAATGTTTAGTTTTATTTTTATTATCTGTGACAGATTATCTTTGCTTCCATTACAAATAACATGGATGGGGGTTGGAAATAACGTGAGCCGGTTTGACCCAATTTCCTTCATCGCTGGTGGCCAATTTTGAATCAGAAGGTGGGCTCAAAGAAGTTCTCTCATGTTCCTTCTTCCTAGATGAATGGGACGGACGACGGAGAATACGTTGTTCTCAGTGGAGGACGGAACTATAAGGACTTCACAAGGATCGTTGAATGGAAAGGAAAAGAGTAATTAAAAAGTTCTTGTTGTCCCTCCCTCCCTCTCTTTCTCCCTCCCTCCCTCTCAAATCCATGCTTCATAACCCATGTTTCCCAAAATTCTTGCTGTTTCCAGGCAATGCAAAATGGAAGTGTTCCAGGCAGGGCTCTTTTTGTAGCGGGAGCTCCTTTGCATATTAAGCCACACACCCCTAGTGTAGCCAGTCCTCCAAGAGCTTACAGAGCTCTTCTTACAGGGGCTACTGTAAGCTCTTGGAGGATTGGCTACATCAGGGGTGTGTGGCCTAATATGCAAAGGAGCTCCTGCTACAAAAAGAGCCCTGCGAGAAGTTCTTAGAACGTTGCTGTTTTTAAGTACCGCTAACCTCCCTATTTATTTGTTTATTAAAACATTTATATCCCCCCCTTTCCTCATAGTTGAGGACATCTTATAGAAATAGCCAGGGCTTTTTTTGTAGAAAAAGCCCAGCAGGAACACATTAGCATAACAGGCCACACCCAACAGCAGAAACTCATTAGCATATTAGGCCACACCCCTGACACCACTGCTCATTAGCATTTAAGGCCACACCCCATGTTGCCATCGCCACCTTTTGCTGCTTATTCTGTTTACTTTGTTTCTTGTCAAAACCCAGGGCTTTTTTTGTAGCAGGAACTTCTTTGCATGTTAGGCCACACACCCCTAATGTAGCCAATCCTAATGAGCTTCTGCTGTTGGGTGTGGCCTATTATGCTAATGAGTTCCTGCTGGGCGTGGCCAACTCAGGAGCCAGCCGGAACTCCGTTCCTGTGCGTTCCTGCCAAAAAATAGCCCTGGAAATAGCTAAAAACATTTTCAGCGAACACCAAAAATAAAATAGAAAACCTAAAATCTCCCCCTTCCCCCCCGGCCGAAAGATGCCTGCCATTCAAACCCCCCCCCCAAAAAAAAGCCTGGGCCAACAGGCCTTGGAGCACCCCCTGAAGATCTCCAAGGAGGGGGGCTCCCTTCACCTCTTCAGGAAAAGACCTGGGCCACTCTTGAGTGGTGGGAGAGCTGACAGATGGCTACCTGATGGCTGTAGTTGGTGCTCAGGGGCATATAGAAGGAGACAGCCCTTCGAAACCTCTTTAAATGTATGCATCCTGCAGCAGATCCTTCATTTCTTTACAGGCTGCGTTTCAGTTGTGAATAAGGACCTAGAGCAGTGATGGCAAACCTTTTAGAGACCCGAGTGCCCAAACTGCAACACAAAACCCACTTATGTATCCCAGGGCTCTTTTTGTAGAAAAAGCTCAGCACCAGCAGGAACTCATTAGCATAATAGGCCACACCCAACAGCAGAAACTCATTAGCCTATTAAGCCACACCCCTGACAGCACAGCTCATTAGCACATTAGGCCGCACCTCCATGTTACCAGAAGTCTGGTCACCCAGCCACACCCACCTGTTGCTTCTTATTCTGTTTACCTTGTTTGTTGTCAAAACCCAGGGCCTTTTTTGTAGCTGGAACTCCTTTGCATGTTAGGCCACACACCCCTAATGTAGCCAATCCTAATGAGTTTCTGCTGTTGGGTGTGGACAATTATGCTAATGAGTTCCTGCTGGGCGTGGCCAACTTGGGAGCCAGCCAGAACTCCGTTCCTGTGCGTTCCTGCCCCAAAATAGCCCTGTTTATCGCAAAGTGCCAACATGGCAATTTAACCTGAATACCGAGGTTTTACTTTAGAAAAAAACAACTCATACATTAACTTAAGATGATCCAAACAAAGTAAGGAAAGCAATCCCAAATCCTTTCATTTACTTAAAATTATTTGGCAGAGAATTCGACACTTTAATGACGGTCTGAGCCTGGCTGGGACGATGGCACGCAGAGAGGGCTCTGAGTGCCACCTCTGGCACCCGTGCCATAGGTTCACCATCACTGACCTAGAGGGACTAAGGAAGAGATGGGTATGGGGAGGAACCATTTTTTAAGTAAGCAGGGGAAAGAAGAGAAATCACGTAGGTCTTCGAGGAAGGAGTCGCAGGAGAATGCGGCAACGACGGTGAATGGGTATACGTTGTTTAACCAAAAACGAGACTTTTAGGTTGCTGATGGTGTTAGAGGCAAAGAAGTGAAGGTTACAGGCAGGGATATATTAGGGTGTGAGAGAAGATAGTGAGTGGATCAGGCTGTGGAAGACTTTAAAGGAGAGGACAAGGATTTGTACTGGATATGGAAGGAGACTGGTAGTCAGTGGAGACAGAATACCTCTGGTTGTTGGACGCTGGGGAGCTGTTGGGGAGGGGGAGCAGGGGGCTGAGGGGGTTTGAGCTGGATCTCTAGATCCAGCTCAAACCCACAGTTTGGCAAGAGGAAAAAGAGGAGGTGTCTCTTAGGAATATTAGTGTGACAGGCCCTTTCTTGAAACTGAGGGGACCTGTTACGATTTTGAGGAACCAGGTTTGCTTAGAACTGTAAACTGTCCCCTCATTTGCAAGATGTTCTTAAGACAGCACGTGTAGCCTTTGCGTTCGCTGCTGTGAGGTAAATTTTGTGGTCGAAAATAAGCTTAATAGTCTGTTCCATACGGCTATTTGTCTGTAGGGAGATGTAATCCGAATTAAGATGAAAGGACACAAGTATAGATAGTCCTACTTGGAAACGGCCCCTTGTATTAGTCCTGAAAGATGTTAGGTTGTAGGATTTGTAACCTACAAGGTAAATCTGGTCTGGCGACCAGGTTTCTTGAAGGAGTATAACATCAAACCCTTTAAGATAGCTTATAAACTTGGCATCTTTGACTTTATTCCGCCATCCCGCCAAGTTCCAGGAGATGATTTTGATATCCGAGGTAATGGAGAGCTTAGGTGGCGAGGTCGTGGAAGATGTTATGAGTCAATCACCTTTATTTAGTTGTTCCAGGGCACCATTGGTATCATAGAACACACACCCATTAGCCAAGCCTTCTGATATAACCTTAATTAATTGGCTCATATTTGGCCACATGATCTCTCCCTTTCTGCTCAAAAGGGAATTCTCAGCTGTTACCAGTGGTGGGCGTATTTCTGCTTGTGTTCTGTAAATTTAAAACAGGCAACGGGCGGCGCAAGACCCTGCGTGGCTCCAGACTGCTGCTGAGCGGGGCTTCCTGTGTTAATGAGCGGCCGCTCATGCTCACAGCTTAGAGGGAACACGGCTTCACAGTTAAACCACTCTGTCACACTGCCGGGCAGAGCTGTGCACAAAGATTGTCTGCTCCTTTGCTGACACAATTCCCTTCTTCATTTTCCTCCCCCACTCTCCACTTCTGACAGGAAACTAGACTGGTGGACGACACCAGAGTGTAATATGATAAACGGAACTGATGGGTCTTCCTTTCACCCACTGATAGACCAGGACGAAACCATCTATATCTTTTCCTCAGACTTCTGCAGGTAAGAATGGGAAGTGTCCCCCTGAGCTTCTGAAGGGCTACCTAACTTTGGCAGAGTGAGCCAGTGAATAATGCACTGGGACCACACCAGTCAGTGTTGTTTGTGGCCAGCCTGAACCTTGGAGGGGCTGTGGGTCAGCAGAAGAGCATCTGTTTGGCATGCAGCAGGTCCCAGGTTCAATCCCCAGTATCCAGTTAAAAGATCTGACAGTAGGTGATGTGAAATACCTCTACCTGAGACCCTGGAGAGCTGCTGCCAGTCCGAGTAGACAATACTGACTTTGATGGACCAAGAGTCTGATTGAGTATAAGGCAATTTCATTGGTTCATTTACTTTCTTCTTAATCTTAACTTGTATGACTGAGAAGAATGTTGTGATTTGGCACATAAGGAGTTTTGGCTTCACAAAATCCTTTACTGTCCCAAGTTCATGCTCTTCTTTCTCCCCACACCTTTCATTTTTTTTTAACTACCCCATGGAGGGATAGAATTTTATTTAAAAAAATTTCAAAAAACATACAAACATTAAGGACAAACAAACATAGAATGGGGGTAATTCTTCTTCCCCACACCTTTCATGAGTACATCCTATTTTGACAGCAGAGCTATAGAATGCCTGTCTGTTCCATCCTGCCTTTCTTATTTTTTTTTCACTACTTAAGTGTTCATCAGGACAATCAGACCAGCCAAGTTATATATCAGTGCCCTCGGGTGTTGAACTGAAACTTCATGCTGTGAGCTTCAGTTCCTTTTTATACTGTTCCGTTATCTTCAGTGCAACTCAAATCAAACTGAAGAGAGTGGCAGCGGCTGATGAGTTAATTATTTGATGAAAGATACAAATTGTCACATAGACAGTGCTAATGTGGAGGGGATATGAGACGAACCAAATTAAGAGTATTTTGCAAAGATGAGATGTTGTAGGGAGACCTACGCGATACCTCCTGCCTTGGCTGCTCTCAAGGCTTTGACTGTCCCTGACTATATGCAATACAGATTCGGGTGGGTAGCCGTGTTGGTCTGAAGCAACAGAACAAAGTTTGAGTCCAGTGGCACCTTTTAAGACCAAGAAAGTCTCTCTCTACCTATGTGTAACAGTTGAGGAAGTCTTGTTTCAGTATATCTGAAGAAAGTGTGCATGCACACAAAAGCTTATACCCATCAACGTTCCCTCCAAGCTGTGGAATCTTGTGAGCAAAAATTCTACTTTGTGAGCGAATGGCATTAAAGTTGTGAGTGAGTGATTTGGCTGCTGCATAAACTAGTTTGTTCTGGAGCCCTCCTTCCTGAGCTGAGACAAAATTGTGTGAGCTGGAGGCTAAAAAACTGTGAGCTAGCTCACACTAACTCAGCTTAGAGGGATCACTGCCCAGAATTAAACTTTGTTGATCTTAAAGGTGCCAGTATCTGAAGAAGTGTGCATGCACACGGAAGTTTATACCCAGAATTAGACTTTGTTGGTCTTAAAGGTGCCGGTATCTGAAGAAGTGTGCATGCACACAAAAGCTTATGCCCAGAATTAAAGTTCATTGGTCTTAAAGGTGCCAGTATCTGAAGAAGTGTGCATGCACACGGAAGCTTATGCCCAGAATTAAACCTCATTGGTCTTAGTCCCACTGGACTCAACCTTTGTTCTGCATGCAATACATTTTAGCTTCCACGGACTGAGTCGCTTGGTCCTGAAACACCTACCCTGTCTCAGCTGTATTCTATTACAAAGCGTCACAGAGAGGGTACCAGTACACGTTTTAAGAGGGATAGCCGCAGAACCAAACAGGAGTCTTGTGATACTGTTAACACCTGGGGTCCCCAACATCGTGTCCACATGCACCTGCTGACACCTTTCCTAGTGCTCACAGGTGGCTTTAGAAAATAGGTGGAGCCAGGCGACGCTTTTGCCCAGCAAGGCTTCTGATTGGGCTTCAGAAATTTGATTGCAGATTTTTTTTAAAAAATGTTGCTGTGGCAACACCTGCCAAAAGGATCTTCACTGTGTGACGGAAGGTAAGCTTCTTTCAGCCATTTTGTGGCTGGCTCCTCCACACTGTGTCAGAATTCCAAAGGTACCCACAATCTCAAAAAGGTTGGGAACCCCAACGCTCCCTCTAAGCTGCGGAGTCTCGTGAGCAGAAATTCTACTTTGCGAGCAACTGGCATTGAAGTTGCGAGCGAGCAATTTGGCTTCTACATAGATTAGTTTTCTCTGGAGCCACCTCCTTCCTGAGCGAAGGCAAAAATGTGCAAGCCGGAGGCTAAAAAACTGTGAGCTAGCTCACACTAACTCAGCCTTAGAGGGAACAAATTCCTTTTCTTGCTTTAACTTTTGTGAACTGCAGCTGACTGTATTGTATGTGACGAAGAGGTTTGTAGTCCATGCCTGTTCTCATGAGATTTCAAGATGACAGACTTCAAATTATTCATGCCTCTTTCCAGGTCTCTGTCTGTGACCTACGAGAAGTATGTTACCGTTAAGGGCATCCCAGCCTATCGGTTTGTGCCTCCTGCATCGTTTTATGAAAGTGGCAAAGTCAATAAAGACAACGCTGGGTTTTGCGTACCAGCAGGGAATTGCCTCGGGGCAGGGGTCCTGAACATCAGCACCTGCATGCAAGGTACGTGGGCCACAAGGTGATAAGCTGAGAGCAGAAATGAACGTTTCCCAGTTCCGGCACTACCTGGACTGTGAGAGACTGGAAACTGCTGTTTCAGGGGGTTCGTTCTGGTTTTTAATTGCGGTGTGCCGTCACCTTGCCAAAGGCAAGATTTAGAAATTAGTAGATAAAATGGTTGGCTGTTAAGATAACTCTTCCTCTGGCTTGCCAAAAAATTCTTGACCAAATGCTAATGTTTTGGCTGACTTCTGGAAGATATTCTGGCTTGGGCACAGCAGCCGTCAAGAACTTCTCCGTTGTTCAAACATGTGTGTAGGAAGCCTCCTAGAAGTCATTTTGAGCTCCCCTTAAAGATTGTGATCCAGTTGTTGGCCATCTGTGACCTCCACACCCAGCATAGACCCACTGAACAGACTCTCTAGAGTAGGGGTGTCAAACATATGGCCCATGGGCTGGATCTGGCCCCGGTACCCACAAGGCTCAGATCTGCCCACGAGCAACTTCCTTCTCCTACTTCCTTTTCCAGGGTGGCTGCTGCTGCTGCAGCTGCACCATAGCTTGGTTTTTTCCCAGCTCTCTCAGTAGCTCTTTGCTTTCTGCTTCCTGTTTCCTGCCTCTTGCCTCCCTTCCCCCCACCCCAGAGTTCCCTCAGTGGCTGCTTCCTGCTTTGTGCAAGAGACATACAAAGACATACAAAGACAAGCCCCTCACACACACACACACACACACACACACACACACCTTCTGCTTCCTTCTCCAGGGCTGCTGCTCCTCTTTTGGGGAGGGGGGGAGGGGGGAGAGGAGGGAGGGAGGGGGTGGGTGGATGGATTCTTCTGACAAGAACAATTTACACCTGGATGGAATTGAGACCTAGGTTTCCTGTCTCACTACCAATGCTGGTATCTCCATGTCAACAGGGGGTCAACAGTGGGAGGGCTTCTAATGTCCTGGCCCCACTCGTGGACCTCCTGATGGCCCCTGGTATTTCTGGCCACTGTGTGATACAGAGTGTTTGACTGGATGGGCCTTTGGCCTGATCCAACATTGGCATCTCTTATGTTCTTATGTTCTTACTACCCCTCTGCATATCACACCTAATCCTATCAGGCCTGCTATTGTCTTTCACCTGCTATTGCCATTCAACACCTGAAATCACCTTTATAAAGTTTATATCTCCGGTACCATGTGTTACATTTTATGGCATGCATGGCCCGGCCTAACAAAGTGACATTTATGTCAGATCCAGCCCTCGTAACAAATGAGTTTGACACCCCTGCTCTGGAGAGAGTAGTCTCCCCCAGATATTGCTGTGGCCCCTACAGATTTTCACAAACAGAAGCAACAAGCCAGAAAATGCCAGGTTCAAATCTCACCTCAGCATATTATGTGATCATATGGCAAGTTTTTTTCCTTTTCCACCTCTGCTCAACATCAACAATATGGAGATAATGAGTACAGAGCTTTGGTAAGGATTGACGACTATTTGAATATTTAAAATATGGGATATAAATGCTAAGTGTTACCGCATTTACCCAAGAGGAAGATGACCCTGAATGTAAGACAACCCCATGAAAAAAGGCAAGAAGCAAAACATTTATCGCTTCCATACAAACGTGTAACTAGTGCACAAACTTGTTATATGTAACTAGTACGCAAACACCCCCGGAAGAAACCCTAGTCTTCCTTTTAGGTAAATACAGTATTAATACAGAGTTTTAGTCAGGGACATGCTGGAACTCTCAGGAGGGAAATGAAGTTTTCAGCCTGTAGACTGAAAACTCATAAACTTTTAAATATTTTTAAAAGAATTTTGCTAAAGAGATTCCAGAACTCTGTTCCGCCGCATTCCCCCAGAGAAAAATCCCTCGTTTTAGTTAATTAGTCACATAGTTAACCAGTTACCTTTAAACCTTCATCATCCGTGCTGAAAGAATAATACAGAGCTGATACGAGGGTCTTGTTCTGTGTGTTTTTAAACTATTTTAAACTGTGTTTATAATGTTGGTAACATCTCCATTTTGGGCTTTTAAAAAATTTCTATTGTTGTAGGTGCGCCAATATTATTATCATCACCACATTTCTACCAGTCGGATGAGGCATATATCAAGAGCATTGACGGCATTCATCCAAAGAAAGAGGATCACGAGACATTTCTGGATATAAACCCAGTAAGGCTCCCCCCCACCCCCGTACTGTCCACCCCTAAAAGCAAGAGCTTGGTCTCCCCTACCCTATAGTTTAATGTGGAACCGTTTGGGACTTAAGCGTTATTTCCTTCAGAAATCAATACAGTTATCTCAGCATGGTTTGGCCATTAGGAACAGACAGTTTCATGTTCTCCTTTCTTTCCCTCGCACAGGGGGCGGGCGGGGTGTGGCTCAGTCGTTGAGCTTCTGCTTGGCATGCGAAAGGTCCCAGGTTCAATCCCCAATACCTCCAGTTGGGAAAGGACACGCTCGTAGGTGATGTGGAAGACCTCCACCTGAGACCATACAGAACCACTGCTTGTCTGAGTAGACAGTATGTACCTAGATGGACCAAGGGCCTGATTCTTTACAGGGCAGATTCATGTGGTTGCCTGTGCTGTTTGCCCGCTCCACATTCTGGTTCCCAGTAACCAGACTGTGACATCTGTGTCAGGAAAACTGTGCTTTACTCCAAGCAGTTGTTTCCCTCCGAATCAGAATCCCACACCAATCCACGACTGCTAGTTCTGGATTGGAGGGCAACTGTGTTTAGAAGTAACCATAGTTTACCCAGTTTGAACATCATGGAAAATCATGTGTACCACCCTAAATTCCACGGAGGAAGAAGTGGATTAAAACACAATCGATAGACACAGTTTTTATCTAGCAACCTTCGGGGTTTTTTTAGATGAATGCTTTTATTTTACTCCCCAAAGCTTCCATTTTTAATTTTGTCAAATAGGGAGTGGTTTGGTAGTCATGGGGTGCGTTCAGACGGGGCATTTACAACGGTATAGGTGCCGGTTGGAATCGGTGTACTTACCAGCGTTCACACGGCGAACATCTGCCTCCCGTCCCTAACCGTTGCAAAGAGCTTTAAACCGTTGTATTCTGCCACTAGGTGCCCAAGTGGTGGTATCCTGAGTGCAACGGTTGTAATCGCTTTACCCCCCCCCCCCCCTTTTTTTGATCGCTCTCCACCGTTAGAGCCACGTCCGTTCGGAAGCCCAAGGCTTCCGATTTTCGCCCGCCGTTTTTTTTTAAAGGTCGGTGATATGCGCTTGGGCAAAGCTTCGCCCCGGCGTTTGTTTAAAAAAAAAGAAAAGGTCCTTAGTTTAACGTTTTAGAGGAGTCCGGGACCTCAGGGAGGCCAGTTTGCTCTTTAAACTTTAAAGGTAAGTCCTCTCTTCAGGGCATGCTTTTCTGGACGGGGTGTTTTGTGCATGCGCGAAGATCGCCATTCTGTGGATGGCTGCCTGCAAACTGAGTTAAAAAAAACAAACCACCGACGCCCGCTGTGTGTGAACGGGCATACAGTGATGGGCTCCGCAGACAGGAGGTAAGTGTGATCGCGTTTCAGCCGGCATAAACTGCAATGGTTCCAACCAGTACAGTTTATGCCGGCTGAAACGCCCCGTCTGAACGCACCCATGGTGTCTTCCCTCAGCGCTACCTCAAAACCATTGTAGTCACCCCTCTCCTTCCCCCTAAATTTTCCTTGAATTTGCCTCTGGAAGTATCTAAACTATATAAAAATGAGGCAGGAGCACTAAAGCTCTGGAGATTCCATTGATTGACTCAACAGAACTGTCAACTCCACAGGGAGGCCAGAAATGTGCTTGAACTGCAAAGCGTGAGGAAAAAATCAAAACTGCATCCAAATATTTTCGAAGGAAAATATTTTCAAAGACAGGGTTACATGCAACGCTCCCTCTAAGCTGTGGAGTCCTGTGAGCAAAAATTCTACTTTGTGAGCTACTGGCATTAAAGTTGTGAGCGAGCGATTTGGCTACCGCAGAAATCAGTTTGCTCTGGAGCCATCCTTCCTGTACTGAGGCAAAAATGTGTGAGCTGGAGGCTAAAAAATGGTGAGCTAGCTCACACTAACTCAGCTTAGAGGGAACACTGGTTACATGGAAGAACTTTCCTTCCACTTGCCCCATATGTTCTGAAACCCAGTGCCCAACATATTTTTTCAGCCATTTTAATTGCTGCCACAAAATATGCAAAATCCTGGAAATTCTCCAAATGTCACAGTCAAAATACAATATACACTAACAGGCGGACTGGGGTGTGTGTGTTACTACTTCATTTGACTTACAAGTGCACATGCCTCTCTGCTCTTTCGCAAATGAAAAAAACAAAGCGTTTTGTAACATCTTAAAAGACTACCCACTTTAATCATGGCGTACGTTTTTGTGAGCTAGAACCCAATTCCTGAGATGCAGGAAATACTACATTTAAGTGTTGTCGGAGGCACTGTGAAAGAGCATCTGCTTGGCATGCAGAAAGTCCCAGGTTCAAAAGCTGGCAGCCCCAGTTAAAAGGAACGGATAGAAGGGGGTGTAAAAGACCTCTGTATGAGATCCACTGCCTGTCTGAGGTCCCGTTCACACGGAGAAGTTGCCGCGCTAAAGACACGGATGATAGGTGGATTTTCGGTGCACGATCACACCGCAACATCTGGGAAGCGTGGTGCACCTGTGGCTAACCCGTGGCTTGTCGCCGAAGATGCGGAGTAAAAAACCACCACATACAATGTACTAGTTTCCGGAAAATGCGGGGTAAGGGCGGGCGTCTGATCGCGTTTCCGCTTGAATTCCGTGGCATCCAGCGCCCGTCCATGTCCCGTTGCAAACTGGACTGTTGTTTTTTTAAACAATCTCCACAGGATGCGCACAAATGATCATGCGCATGCACAACTTTCGGTGACCGCGCTGCAGGATAGCTGTGTGATCGGCACCTAACGGCCGAACCACAGGACCTCGACAGGACATGTGATTGGGCTGCCGTGCGTTACTTTGCTCCGGGGCAAACAGCCACGCTCCCCCCCGCATTTTCCGGCCCATGTGACCGGGACCTGAGTGGACAATACTGACCCTGACAGACCGGTGACAAGAGTTCTACCTGAAGCTAAAGGGGGAAGTTATTACAAACATGGCTAGCCCCTGCAGTTCGTCAAGAGCGATTCTAGGATTTGAGAGCTCCTTCTTCCTCCTTCCGTCCTTCTCTCGTCATCGCGGGAAGAAGATAACAAGAAAGTTGAACACAAGATGGGTTTCCTGTCTTGCTTTTTGTAAGCCTGGAAATGTTCTCTTCTCAGACTTTGCAGTGGCCTCAGATGTTTCTTTCCCCAGCACTTACGGCCTCATTACTGGGACGCCAAACAGCTGCTCATATTTGGGTGCAGGTGGCTGAACTAATAGTCTGCCATCCAATTAATTTTTTAAAAAAAAAGCAAAACGCCAAAACAAAAACCTCCTGTGCAATGCTCCCTCTAAGCTGTAGAGTCTTGTGAGCAGAAATTCTACTTTGTGAGCTACTGGCATTAAAGTTGTGAGCGAGCGATTTGGCTACTGCATAAATTAGGTTGCTCTGGAGCCATCCTTCTTGAGCTAGGACAAAAATGTGTGAGCCAGAGGCTAAAAAACTGTGAGCTAGCTCACACTAACTCAGCTTAGAGGGAACACTGCTCCTGTGTGGTGCTGGACATGTCACTGTTGGCGTGACTCTCGTTTTAACAGGCAGGACGTTCCCATCTGTCTCCATCCTCACTCTCTGTTCTGGATTCATAAATGTTTGAAAATGCCCCGCCTAGTCCCATCCTTGCACACCGCTTTGGTTCCCCGTCCAGGAGCGAAATCCATATTCAATGTGTAGGGTCACTCACTCGTTTATTTGTTTTTTGAATAACGCCACCGAGGAATTTTTTCAGAATTGTAAGTCACGGGTCTCTCGTTTCACAGACGACCGGGTTGCTGGTACGGGCGTGCAAACGCTTTCAGATCAACGTCTACGTACGAAGTCTCCCGGATTTTTTGTAAGTCCTCTTTGATGTTAACGGGGGGGGGGGCTGAAACAGAGGGGGGCATTTTGTGCTGGAGCCCCAAACGAGGCTCCATTGGCCAAGGATCTAGCACTGTGCTTTTTATTTAATGACAGCTGAAAACTGAGGAAGGGGCCGGGTATGGGCTGACAGGACTAGACTTCTGCAAGTCTCTCCTTGGGGCTATAGCCCTGAGCCTGCTATGCTCTGGAGGAGGGTTAGCCATCCCCTAAAAGAGGGTGGGTTTTTTTGGGCGGGGTGCTGTCGTATGCTGGCCCTGTGGTTGGAGGCTTCAGCTGACAGTGCCAGCTACGGCTGTTCCTCGAAAAGTCTGATCTGGCCATGATACTCCATGCCGTGATCACATCCAAGTTAGATTACTGTAACGTGCTCTACATGGGAAGGAGTTTTCGGCTAAACACTAGGAAGAACTTCCT